>NC_092807.1:88165107-88435107 GCF_040954645.1 Diabrotica undecimpunctata | reverse complement strand
TGCACTCAATCCCAAGTTGGTAACAACGGTAAAACGGTAAAAATAAAGTAGTTTTAGTTAAAATTGCATTTTATTTGCATTAAATATATTAGTTAATATAAAAATTCCAAAATCAATATTTATTTCTACTAGTAATATTAATAATAAATTTTGACGTTTCATATCTCCCGAGTAATCCATGATCGACAAGGTATCGTGTAGGTAACATTATTTGTAAAATTAGTGTCTTCTTTTTTCTTTTGCATTAATTGTGTTTTTACTTCTAATTTGCTCACTTTCAAAATTCACACGTTGTCTCCTTTTTAGATTGCGTTTTAATTGCATTAAATGTTGTAGAGAAATATGAATAAAACAATACACTAATTAGTGCTTATTGTTAAATTCAATTCAATACTGTTAAACTTTTTATACATAATTTAAAATATTATAAAGTAATTGTTTACATGAAGATACAAAAGAAATATCTTCTAAAATATTACTTAGTATTTTGCATTGAGTGAAAGTATGTTATATATGCATGTATAAATCTGTAAACCTAAAAACAGAAAAATATATTAAAAACCATTATAAATTAGCATCACTAAATTTATATGCACTATAGATCAGGTCGGATTTGTTTTGAGGTGGATGTGAGAGGTGGCATTTTTGCAGAAATAGTTAAGTGATAACTTCAGTAATAATACTTAATTTATCTTCCCCCTCAACTAGGTCAGAAATTAATAATAAAATTAAAATATTTAAAAATTACTAAAAACAACGTTTTTTTTCTACTTTACTTGCTTTACTTACTTTACTTTAAATATAAAAAAAGGGAAAACAAACAAGGGGACCTATTCGCCTAGAAAATCTTTACATAATAAAATAGTCCATCAAATTTCATTAAAATCGATTTAATACATTTCGCATAATGATTTTGCAATCTAAATTTGTTTTAAAAAATTGTTTTTTTTTAATCTTGCACAACAAAAACTAGGATATAAAGAAGTATGCCAATTTTTTTTCTTATAAACACGCACATAACCTATCTAATGCATTTTATGGAATTTATTATTTGGGCGGCCACAAGAATGTTTTTAAACTATATACAATCTTTTGGCTTATAAACAAATATAATATCTCAGTAACTATTAGCTTAAAATTAAATTCAGAAAACGGAATTGGAAAAGACTCGACAAGACGTTTCATATAAAAGAAAAAAAGTTTAATCCGTAAAATAGTTTCGAAACACAATTCATTTTTGCGTGAAAGGAAATCTTGACTGTCTTTAATTTTAAAAAAAGTTGAATTACAATCAGTAGTTTCTAAGATACCATGGTCAAAGTCGACCTGTATTTGCGACGAAGTTATAAATAATAGGATGATAATATTTAAACCATTACCTTTTTCTTTCGGAGCTCTTTCTGGACAAAGATTTTTATATCTTCAAGATATTTATAACATACTGTTACGAACATACTTTTGGCATGGCCCAGGTAACGGTTGCATTGCATCTCTAATACTCTCGAAAGTTCGCGGCGTATCGAGTGCGAGAGAGAATAACCGGTCACGTAGGTGAATTAGAGGTGGGACAACGCCATATTCTCGAAACCAGTAACTGTAGTATATATAGGTAACAATGTTAGAAGTAGAGTTAGTTGATAAGAGAGTACCGAACTGTAAACTTATAAATAAATATATGTATATAAATTCGAACCGCTCGTTTTATTTAATCACGCTACAGTTGGTGTTACGGTGTGAGTAAAAACAAATAAATTCAGCAGTGACTTTTGAAAAAGACTTTTGAACTTTTGAAAAGTATTGTTCATCGGGAACATCCGCGTAGATCGGTAGTGATCTTTGTACGAAAGAACATTTAAAAAGTAGGTGTGTGCCTGACCAAAGATGCTGCTAGTACAACTTTCAGTAAAACAGTTGCGTGAGCAACTGGAAGAACGTGATAAAGACTGCAGCGGGTCTAAGAAGATACTCCAAGAACGACTAAAGACTGTTCTTAACAAGAATGGAGATGATCCAGAGACATTCCATTTTCAGTCAGCAGAAGAAGCAGTTTTAATGAAGATAGAAGAAACTTCTAAAAAAACTGATGATAAATTCGAGACTGTTTCCAAAAGATTCGATGAAACGTCTCAAATGATAGAAGAATCTTCTCGAAAGAATGATGAAAGATTTAATGAAACGTCTCAAATGATTGAAGAATCTTCTCGAAAGAATGATGAAAGATTCAATGAAACGTCTCAAACTATTAAAGAAATAGCTAGACAAAACGACGAGAAATTCGAAAATATGTCTAGAAGATTCGACGAAGTATGTAATCAAAACAATGACAAATTTGAAGAAGTCACAAGAACATTCGATAAAGTAGAAGAGAAGATCAAACAGTTAGAGAGCATGATAACTAATACAAAAGTGCTACCACCAGTTAACACAATAGCCTTAGATCCGGTAGTGAAAGAAGAATCACCTAGAGATGAAACGACACATCATATGAGATTCAAATTGCCACCATTTGATGGAAAGTCCTCTTGGTCCATATACCTTAGACAATTTGAAGCTATTGCGACAGCCAATCATTGGACAGAACAAGAAAAAGCTGTTTCCTTGACTGCTGCTTTACGAGGTGATGCTGCAGATATCCTAAGATCGATTCCTAAGGGCCAAGAAAAATGTTACCAGACCTTGTTCACTCGACTAGACAAACGTTACGGAGATGCCCATCTACAACAAGTCTACAAGGCGCAACTAAGAAGTAGAATTCAACGAGCAAGTGAAAATTTACAAGAGTTTGAAGCAGATGTTGCTCGTATAGTGCGGTTGGCTTATCCGGAAGTACCAGACAACATTTTGGAAGAAATTGCTGTAGATACCTTCGTCAATGGGTTAAAAGAAAGTGAATTACAGAAAGCTTTACGACTAGCAAGACCAAAAGTTCTGGATGAAGCGCTCGCTATTGCCTTGGAACATGAAACAGCTAGTCAAACTTCACGGAGCCATCGAGTAAGAACCATCGAAGAAGGCGACGAACCAAACGATGAACGTCTGGAAGAAATGGTACGAAAAGTAGTTCGTAACACGATGCCGAAGAGACGCGAGCCCAGATGTTGGAATTGCGGTGACGTAGGTCATATTCGCCGTAATTGCAAGAAAATGATACAACAGTCGGAAAACTAGAACGGGTCGACAACAAGGGGCAACTGCCGACCTCGAGAAACACAGCCCCCATAGTAACTGTGAACATTACGTCCTCAGGTGGAATTCATAGCTTGTACATAGAGGGTCGTATCAATAATAAATGTAGATCGTTTTTGGTAGATACAGGTGCAACGAGAACTATTGCACGGCCAGAAGTAGTACGAGGCCATCTTAAATTATTGCCTGCAACAGTAAAGCTTAGAACAGCAACTGGTGAGATAATTAATACATATGGCGAGGCTAATCTGTCAGTATCCATTGGCCAGACCACAGTGAAACATACAGTATTAATTGCAGAGATCTCCGATGAGTTCATATTGGGGATGGATTTACTAAGGAAAGTTGGGGCTGTATTGAATGTCAAAGATGGAGTTCTCGAGATCAGTGGTGAAGAGTTGCCGTTTCATGAAGACCAAGAAGATGTTATCAGCTTAATAACTACTTGTGACGTAACAATACCCGGTAATAGTGAGAAAATTTTGATGACCAGACCTGATGGTTACTGCCGAGAGGGAAGTTTAAGGATGGTCGAAGATGTGAATAATGCCGAGTTCCTAACGGCAAAAGCTTTGGTGAGAATTCGAGATTTCGTTCCTGTAAGAGTTATGAATTTAAAGGGAACTGCTATTAAGTTAAGTAAAAGAACTTTAATTGGACAGTGTGTTCCCGTGGCTTCGATTTGTTCCATGAATACTAATGAGAAACCGTCGAAATCTAAGTATCCAAAGGAGCTTGTCGAGACGATGATTAAAACGTGCCAAGATCTTGATGATGAACGAACTAAAAAAGTGAAGTCTATGCTGATAGAATTTCAAGATGTTTTTGCCATGGATAAGAAGGATAATGGCAAAACAAGCATAGTAAAGCATAAAATTAATACCGGAGACGCTCAGCCAATCAGACAACAGCCTAGACGACTTCCATTTTCGAAAAGAGATGAAGCCGAAGACATCATCAAAGATATGAACAAACAAGGGGTAATTGAACCATCAAACAGTCCATGGACATCACCAGTAGTCCTAGTAAAGAAGAAAGATGGTTCAACACGTTTTTGTATTGACTACCGACAGCTCAATGCAGTAACTAAAAAAGATAGTTATCCTTTGCCCAGAATAGACGATACTTTGGATACACTTTCTGGTTCTCGTTGGTTCTCCACACTCGATCTGAAAAGTGGATATTGGCAAGTAGACATGGAGCCAGCTGATCGTGAAAAAACCGCATTCTCGATAGGATCAGGGCTTTGGCAGTTCACAGTTATGCCCTTTGGTTTATGTAATGCCCCGGCCACATTTGAAAGATTAATGGATGCAGTTTTAAGAGGTCTAACATGGAAAACATGCCTGGTTTATTTGGATGATGTAATTGTAGTTGGAAGATCCTTCGATGAACATGCCAATAATCTAACAGAAGTCTTTCAACGATTGCGGGCAGCGAATCTGAAGTTGAGTCCGAAGAAATGTCACTTGTTTCGACGAGAAGTGAAGTACTTGGGACATATTGTAGCAAGTAATGGTGTAACAGCTGATCCTGAAAAACTTGCAGCAATTAAGGATTGGCCAGTACCAAGAGATAAACACGAAATTAGAAGTTTTCTTGGCCTATGTACATATTACCGCCGTTTTGTCAAAGGATTTGCCAATATCTCCAAGCCATTAACAAAGTTGACAGAAGAAGGCAAAGAATATACATGGAGCGAAGAGTGTCAAAGAGCTTTTGAACACTTACAAATGGCTCTGATCAGCGCACCGATTTTAAGCTACCCTAGACAGGCAGGAAAATTTGTGTTGGACACCGATGCAAGCAACAGTGCAATAGGAGCTGTTCTTTCCCAAATCAAAGATGGACAGGAGAAAGTCATCGCTTACTTTAGCAAAGTCTTGTCAAAACCAGAAAGAAACTATTGCGTTACCAGAAGAGAATTGCTAGGCGTAGTGAAGGCTTGTGAGCATTTCCATAAATACTTGTATGGCAGAAAGTTTCTTCTTCGCACGGATCACGCTGCTCTAAAATGGCTCCTACAATTTCGTAATCCAGAGGGTCAGATGGCAAGATGGTTAGAACGATTACAAGAATATGATTACGAGATCGAACACAGGGCTGGCAGAGTTCATTCAAATGCTGATGCCCTTTCGAGACGGCCGTGCAGTGCAAATTGTAATCACTGTCTTAAATTAGAAGAACGACTTTGCCCCGTGAGACGAACCACCGTCATTAATGAGCAATGGCAACCTCAACAGCTACAAGACGCTCAAGCAGATGATCCATGTATAAAAAGAGTATTGGATTGGATGCGTCGAAGTGAGAGACCTTCTTGGCAAGACATTAGTGCATGTAGTCCAGAAGTCAAGTGTTACTGGAGCCAATGGAATTGCCTAGTGCTGAAAGATGATCTTCTGTATAGAACCTTTGAGAACGATGATGGTACAGAAACTAAGCTTCAGTTGATTGTACCTAAAAGTAAAGTGTCAGAAGTATTGCGTCAGTTGCATGACGGTGCATCAGGTGGACACTTTGGTATCACGAAGACTCTGCAAAAGGTTCGAGAACGGTTCTATTGGGTGAACTGTAAAGATGATGTAAGAAGATGGTGCCGGAAATGTGAACTGTGTGCAACCAGTAATGGTCCAGCTGGTAAAAAGAGGGCACCCATGAGACAGTACAATGTTGGTAGTCCTATGGAAAGAGTAGCAATCGACATTGCAGGTCCACTTCCAGAGACAAATGATGGAAATAAATATATCCTGGTAGCCATGGATTATTTTACGAAATGGACTGAGGCCTATGCGATACCAAATCAAGAAGCTGCTACCGTTGCAGAGGTACTTGTTAAAGAATTCTTTAGCCGATTTGGTGTTCCTTTGGAGATCCACTCCGACCAAGGGCGAAATTTCGAGTCAACCCTTTTCCAAAACGTTTGTAAATTGATTGGTGTCAATAAGACCAGAACGACACCCCTGCATCCTCAATCAGACGGAATGGTCGAGAGAATGAACCGAACAATGGGCAAACACCTGTCCAAAGTTGTATCAGAACATCAAAGAGATTGGGACCAGCACATTCATTTATTCCTAATGGCCTACCGCTCGGCCGTGAATGAAACTACAGGCCAGACTCCAACCTGCCTGATGTTAGGTCGTGAAGTTCGTTTACCCTGCGACCTAGAGTTTGGCTGCAGACCTTCCGAAGAACATGTTGCAAGCGAAGATTATGTCGACCGCCTGAAGTTAAGAATGAACAACATTCATGAACTTGCCCGACAACACATCCAGATAGCCAGTGACAGAATGAAAGATCAATATGATTCTCGATGTAAGAGTGAAAGCTATGAAGTAGGTGATCTTGTTTGGCTTTATAATCCACAACGTCGTCGAGGCTTGTCTCCCAAACTGCAAAGACAATGGGAAGGTCCATATGAAATTAAAAAGAAAATAAATGACGTAATATACCGAATTAAGAAGTTGCCGAAAGGTAAACCAAAAGTAGTTCACATAAATCGTCTTGCACCATATGCTGGCTCAAATGAAACAGAAGAAGCACGAACCCTTCAACATGAGATCAAAGATGACCGGCGACCAAGCTTTAATGAATTTATGTCAAATTACGCAGAGAGAAAGAGTGCTAGATTCGGCGTGACCACAGAAGTTCAGCAGGATCTTTTTAGTGTTCCGCATAACGTCTCTCTAGCCCACTGTGTTGCCCAAGATCTTGAGATGACTAAAGGAATCTCATCCGTATTTTATAAGAAATTCGGTCGTTTGGACGAGTTAAAAAACCAGCAGCCTAAAGTTGGAAGAGTACTGAGATTAGAAGATGGTTCCCGATCTTTGCTGTATATGGTGACCAGGAAGTCTTATACAGACAGGGCAAGCTACGAGGATATATGGCGTGCTCTAACTAATTTGAAGAAAATTGTGTGCAATTACGACATCAAGAATTTGGCCTTACCCAAGATAGGCCATGCACTAGATAATCTGGACTGGAAGATTGTCAGAAGCATGCTTGAAGTGATCTTCCGAGACACCGGCGTACGAATTACTGTGTGTTGCATTAACCCGATGGGATCGTATCCTTCAAAGTCAGTAGACTGTTATTTCTTTCTAAAGGGTTCATGCAGAGCGGGAGAGTCCTGTAGATTCCGCCATGCTGTGCCTACCGGAGTTGCTGATCGGGACGATCAGATTTAAGAGGGGAGCAGTGTTACGAACATACTTTTGGCATGGCCCAGGTAACGGTTGCATTGCATCTCTAATACTCTCGAAAGTTCGCGGCGTATCGAGTGCGAGAGAGAATAACCGGTCACGTAGGTGAATTAGAGGTGGGACAACGCCAGAATATTCTCGAAACCAGTAACTGTAGTATATATAGGTAACAATGTTAGAAGTAGAGTTAGTTGATAAGAGAGTACCGAACTGTAAACTTATAAATAAATATATGTATATAAATTCGAACCGCTCGTTTTATTTAATCACGCTACAATACATTATAATAATGAAAACCATCGGTATTGCGCGTGAAAAATACAAAAAAATGGATTTTTTCGACTTCCAATAAAGCAATTTTCTCCATTTTTTTTTAATCCGATGTAATTCGAACAGAACCGACTAAAAAACGCATTATTAAATGATGCAGCGATGCTTTAGTTTTGTTATAAATAACTGAACCTCTAAAAATCATACGAACAAACTGAATTTTTCTAAAAATGTTAATTTTAGTACCCCAAAAAATAAGCAAAAAAGTTAAATATTCCTACTAACCCCGGCTTCCCCCTAAAATTATACCCGCATCGTAGGGAAAAAATCGTTTTACCATGAATCTGTGCCGCAGAAAAAAGTATTTTAAATAAAAAGAGTAGCTCAGATAATTTTGAACAAAAATGTTTATTAGAATTTTTTGTGTAACATAAACCGTTCTCTCAAAAGTATCACTTGAAGCGAAGCGGCCATGTGCGCGAAATCAATTTTAAATGATATTTGTATCAATTTGACGGTAAAAATTGCAATTACTATTTTTTATTGGAAATAAGCCCCAATTTAAGTTCAAAATAAGTTTATTGACGTTTCAATTTTTAATTCGGAAATCGTTTTTAAAATACAAATCATTAATAAATTAAACAAATTGTGTTTTTTGTTACTTTTTGAAAAATCCTGTAATAATTTAATTTTGTAAAAGACAACCACATGCAATGATCACAGTAAAATTCTCCTATTAGCGATTCCATAGTAAGTTATGAAGAAAACACCAGTAAAAACCTCATAATACTATTCCGACATGGTAAGTATTTGGTCTTACATTTAGTTTACTCTCAATAAACACTTACTTACTAATAGTGGTATTTTGTGGCATTCTGTCGAGGAAATTGTGACGCAATTGGTCTCATTTAGCATAATTAGATCCGCTTATTTGATTCTTCTCTTTTTACCATCTGTTTCTTTTAGGACTATACTTTAATCGGTTCATTGAACCCTATGTCCATTTTCCCATGCGTGTTTACATATTTGAGATCTATCAAATTCTCTATTTTTAATATAAGATTGATGTTCACGTATTCTAACATTTAATGGTCTTGATCCTAAATCACCTAAATAAAAATGATCGCAGCCACAAAGTATTTCATAAATGAATTTTGTATTGAATTTACTTCCTATCGTTTTAAGTTTTTCTGATAATCCTTTTATGTATGGTATTGTTATTTTCCTCGTATTATTCCTTATGTATGCTGTAGGATAATTCGATATCGTATGATAATTGTAATAATAATAATAAAAAATAATTCGATAATTAATAAAAAATTCGATATCCTTTTGGTCAGAGTATTCTATCAACGAAAATCAAAAAGTGTTTTAAAGGCGAAGAGTGCAGTATTCTTACCAAATTTTTGCATGGTGACGCAATTAAAGTCAGTTTTTATAAAAGTGTTAAATAATAAACGTTGCGCAATTTTTGCCATTTTTTATGATTCTCATAAGATCATTAAAATTTAATACTTTTCCATTAACCGATCACTATGGAATTTGAAATGTCTGATCTCATGAGAATCGTAAAAAATGGCAAAACTCGGTCAACATTTATTTATTTAACACTTTTATATCAACTGACTTAAATTGCTGGAAAATTAAAAAAATTGCATAAGAAAGCTGCACTCGTCACCTTTAAACTGCTTTTTCATTTTTGTCTATAGGACAATCTAATCAAAAGATATCGAATTTTTACCGTCGAATTGATACCAATTTTATTTAAAATTAATTTCGCACGCGTAGGCGCGTCACTTCAAGCGTTATTTTTAAGAAAACGGTCTATTTTACACAAAAAGTGCTAATAAACATTTTGGTTCAAATTGTTTCAGCTACTTTTTTTATTTGAAATGTTTTTCTACGGCGCACTGGCTCTTGGTAAATCCATTTTTTCCATCCAAAAATATTTTTTCCGTTTTTACCCTACGAGGTCGCGTGGTTCTAGGCTAGGGGGAAACCGGAGGCTAGGAACAGTAAACTTTTTTGCATATTTTTTTGGATCCCAAAATAAACATGTTTAGAAAGATTCAGCTTGTTAGTAACCTTTTTACAGGTGGCTCTATTCGAGATACGTCGAAAATGAAGAACATTGTTTCATTGGAAGCCGAGAAAATACATTTTTTTGCTATACCAATTTTGATATTTAAAATTCAATTTGCTTCAACCAAATTTTTTTGGTATTTTTCACACGCAATACCGATGGCTTGGAAAAATAATTTAAAATGCAAAATTATTACGCAAAATCTGTTAAATCAACTTAAATTAAATTTTGTAGGCTGTTTTATTATGTTATAAAGATTTTTTAGACGAATTATGAAGGTCCCAAGTGCACTCTATGTGGTTGAAAAAACATTTAATAAGAAATGGCTTGTGTCCCCCTCTTTTTTTGTATTTATTACTATTTTTGGTATGTTATAGAAAACTCAATTGTCGCTATTTTATTTCTGTACTTTGTGTTTTGCTTTGCTTCAAAATGAATTTTTTTAAAGTTATAAACAAGAAAAGTAAAAAAAAATCGGTTTTTTGGTAATACTTAAATATTTTAATTTTTTTATTAATATTCCCGACTTATTAGAGAGGAAAGATAAGTCAATTATTATTACCGAAGTTATCAAATAACATTTTCTGCAAAAATCCGAATGCTATCTCTCACATCCAAATTTAGTAGTATTTTCACAGATCCGCCCTGGTGTACTAGTTATGTAACTTAAAAATAGCCACATAATAATCTAGACGATATGATTAGGAAATATGAATAAAACAATTTAGAAAAAACGCAATATATAACGGCAAGACTTATAATTAAATAATGGCGCAATTATAAAACACACGTCAGCATACAAGTACTTCTTCTAAAGGTGCCCATCTTCTATTTATGTTGGCGAATACATTGACCCATTTTATTTTATTCACAACAGCTGGAAGTAGAACAATTAAGATTAGACCAGTTCATTTCCTAAGATTGGCCAGCCAGGATATACGTCTGCGTCCAGGGTGTTTCTTACTCTCAATTTTGCCTTATAGAATCAACTATAGAAGTCGCTATTTATTACTAAGCATAATGTGGCCAAAGTAAGACAGTTTTTCGTTCTTTACACTGTTAATAATTTCGGTTTAATGTTATTTAACTTCTTCTTCTTAAAGTGCCCTCTCCTCAATGGAGGTTGGCTACTACAATTTTAAACTCTTCTCTATCTTCAGCTGTTCTTATTAGCTGTTCAAAATTTAGCCCTGTCCATTGTCGGATGTTTCTGAGCCACGATAGTCTTTTCCTTCCTAGGCCTCTCTTTCTCTCGATTTTTCCTTTCACTATAAGTTGGGCATATTGGTACTTATTATTTCTCAGTATGTGGCCTAGGTATGATGTTTTTCTAACTTTTACTGTGTTAAAAAGTTCTTTTTCCTTGCCTATTCTATGCAGTACTTCTTCGTTTGAGGTATGCGATGTCCATGAAATTTTGAGTATTCTCCGGTAGATCCACATTTCAAAGGCCTCCAATTTATTTACGGTTGATGTTTTAAGGGTCCACGTTTCACCTGCATATAGAAGAGTCGACCAGACGTAGCATTTTGATAAACGTAGTCGAATTTCGAGTTTTATTCGAGAATCACAAAGCAGTTTTTTTATTTTTTCGAAAGATTTTCTGGCCTGTTCTATTCTCGATCTTATTTCTAGATCAGGATTTAGGCTGCTATCGATCCAACATCCCAGGTACTTAAATCTATTGACCTGTTCTAAAATGTGCCCATTTATTGTGCAAGGTTGAGGTACGTTTTGGTTTTTTCGGATTGACATCACTTTGGTTTTTTTAATGTTTATTTTCATACCAAATTGCTCAAAGCTCGAGTTGGTCTTGTCGATGAGTCGTTGTAGACCTAAGTCGGAATCCGCAATTAACACTGTATCATCGGCGTATCTGATACTGTTGATATTTACGCCATTCACATTGACTCCATCCTTGGAATCCTCCAATGCTTCTTTAAATAGAAACTCGGAGTAAAGATTAAACAGCAGAGGCGACATAACACATCCCTGTCTAACTCCCCTCCTAATTTCTACTTCTGCGGATGTGGAACCTTGTATCCTAACTCTGGCGTTTTGGTTCCAGTACAAGTTTTTTAAGAATTTGATGTCTTTTCCATCTAAACCGACTTCTTGCAAACGTTCTAATAGTAGGTCGTGTCTTACTCTACCAAATGCTTTTTCGAAGTCTATAAAGCATATAAATATATCTTTCTGTTGGTCGTAGCATTTTTGGGCGAGAACTAGTAAACTGAACAGGGCTTCTCTCGTTCCCATGCCGGCTCTGAATCCAAACTGATCGTCTCCGATGATTGTTTCGCACTTTCTATAGATACTATGTACGATTTTTAGTAGGACTTTTACTGCATGACTCATAAGGCTTATCAGACGGAACTCATTGCAGTGTTGTGGGTTTGGCTTTTTTGGTAGTGGGATGAATATTGACTCCAGCCAATCTTGGGGTATTTTACCTGTATCATAAATGCGATTGAATAAAAGGACAAATATTTCGATATTTTCTTCACTGATTAATTTTAACGTTTCTGGGTATATTCCGTCTGGACCTGTATTCCATATCTCTTGTTTTCCTTTTCGAACTGTTATATTTTGTTAACTAATTAATATCTATTTTTTACCTATCTGTTTTTGATCTACACTTTTTTACCATCTATATCCTTACCCACCCCAATGAAGCTCCCTGACTTGAGCAACGAGGTCTTCGTTAAGTAATGTGAACGAGATGCTTTTTATTATCAACTTATGTCAGCTTTTCGCCACAAGGTAACAGTAAATTTAATTTTGAATAACTTTCCTGTAGATGTATATGTACGAAAAGTGCATATAATTCATCCAAATGCACCCTAGTACATAGGGATTAATTCACCCCTTTCTAAAAAACGCACCATATTAAATGGTACTCATTCCGCGCTTTTTACTTATTTTTGGGTCTATTCACCATATGGAACAATAAAACCCCTTTAACGTTGTAGATCCTTTCTAAAGTACATAATCAATAACATAATAGTCGAAAACGTACAATTTGAGATTTAAAAGTAAAAGAAAAAATAGAAATACCTTTAACAGTAACTCTCGATTTAGAATAACGAATGAGTAACAATTTACTTCGAGTGGTTCCTTGATTTGTAATAAAATCATCATTAACAGACAACAGTTGTTTTTATCCCATTGGTACCATTTGCAGTGTAAAATATTTTTAAGAAGATTGTCGCACTAAAATAAAATATAATATTTAATTTATTGTTTATATAAATATTCATAACATTGAAGACGTAAATAAATATTAAATAGAGTTTTATTTCCTACAGACCGATTGCTAATACTATAAATCAATATTTAAAACAGTACGGTCGAAAATAATTTGAAAAATAAAAAACAATGGGTTTTTATCAGAATATTCGTAATACCTATGGAATCCACACTGTAAAGTTAATGGTCAACATCAAACCAGCAGCTTGCAAAATATACCAACAGAAGAATATTTCTATTACGATGCAGAAAAAGAAACTACCAATACAAACCTATTTTTAAACAAAAAAATTGAAAACTTTATATTAACATTAAATCGCAAAACTTTATCTTTGGAGATTAAGGTAACATGCAATAAAATTTCATATTTTATTCGTACCATAACAAACATAAAAATTGAACTAAAAAATCTTGTTCCCATTGCAATTTTCAGTGAATACTCTAATCGATTAAAATCCAGTTTTGAATCGACTTTTAAAAAAACTAAACAACGAAACATTAACAAATTTAATGCGTTAATAAACAATTTAGACACAAATGTACTTTTCCTAAACAACTCAAAATGGTTTAAAAATATTTCGACAATTGACATACCACCAGATATCTCAGACTTGTTATCACTCGGTCCAAAATTTGGTGTCTCATGTAATAACAAAGATATAAATATACAACATTTTTTAGCTGGCATCGAGAACATCATCGAAGATATACCCAGCATATCTAAAGATTTACTAAGAGCAAAGGTAACCAATATAACAACGAATTTTATTCAAAATCCTAACACCGTAAAATTCTCTCAACAACATTTTATAAGACAAAAAAATTTCTCAAGGATCACCCTGACATACATTCTAGCGGCAGATAAAGGAGGATGTACCGTCGCAATGGACAAATTAGACTATATTCAAAAAGTAGATACTTTTCTACAAGATAATACAACATACACCCAAATTAACAATGATCCAACTACCTCCATCCAGAAAACATATAATAAATTAATAAAAACTTTAAAGAACGAAAATAAGCTTACAGAATAACAAGCTAAAGAACTAAAAATTTACAATTCTGACATACCCAAATTATATGGCCTACCAAAAATACATAAAGCGAATATACCATTACGTCCAATTGTTAGTATGTACTATAAACTCCACAACTTACAACCTATCCAAATTCTTGGGAAATATACTTACACAGACATTTGAAAATGAGCCAAGTTGCAATACAAAAGATACATTTTCTTTTGTCAATGCTGTAAATGGGATTCAGCTACCATATAACTATGTTTTGATCTCATTCTAACATCTCAATAAAGTTAATCATTGAAATCATACAAGAAAAATGGTCTAAAATAGAACAATTCACATCCTTATCAAGAAAAGACTTCCTGTCATTAATGACATTCTTATTTGACAGCATATATTTTTGTTTTTGTGATAAATTCTATAAACAAATATTTGGAACACCAATGGGCAGTCCTATTAGCCCTATTTTAGCAACAATTATCCTAGACCATTTATTAGACCTTGGAATCTCAAAATTGCCGTTTTCACTAGCATTTATTTATAAATTTGTTGATGACATAATATGCAGTGTACCATTCAACCATATTCAGACAGTACAAACGATCTATAATTCACTCCATCAAAATATTCAATTCACTGTCGAGTATGAAAATGAAAATAGTATACCTTTTTTAGATACCAAAGTCATAAGAACTAATGACAACAGAATCATATTAGATTGGTATCAAAAAGATACTGCATCCGGCAGATTTATAAAATTATATTATTATTCTAATCATCCTAGAAATCAAAAATTCAACACAATTGTATCTATGAAAAATCGTGTAACGACAATCTGTGATCCGAGTTTCCTAGATGTCAATTTAAAGAAACTTTTTGAAATGTTCTTAAACGATGGCTACCCAAAACATATATTAAAAAAATTTATTTATAACACTCACTTTTACAATAGAGCTTTAATAAATAATCCACAACCAGTTTCATACAAAAAAATATCTTACATACAAAATTTAACAGACCAAATTGTCCCACTTTTCAAAACATTTCCGAACATTAAATTAATTAAATACAATAAATACACTTTTAAATTCAAGGTTATTCTCAAAAATAAAAGCTAAAACTCCAAATTCACTAATGTGTAATATAATTTACGGAATAAATTGCAGTCAATGTCAAAGTTGTTATATTGGTCAAAGTCAACAGTGGCTTAAACAACGTGTAACTCAACACAAAAGTGACTGTAACAGACGAAAAAACTCTTGTGCCTTAGTGGAGCACTACTTGAAGACAGGACATAACTTTGACTTTAATAATGTAAAAATCTTGGAACAAGTTGATAATTATAAAAATCGACTTTTCCTTGAAATGGTACACATTAATAAAACTCCTGAATCTATCAATTATAAGAAAGACACCAACCATTTAAGTAATATCTACTGCAACATACAAAACAATATATGATATGATAGATCTTAACCTGTAAAAACAAACTCAGTAATCCTCTAGTAACTCTACCTACAATTTTTTTTCATTTCTAAATATCGGTATTACAATAACTGACTACGTACCATCAATTACATTTTATAATCAATTTACCATGTTCCTGATTCTTTCTCAATTCTCTACCATAAATCTTTTCACTTTATAATACTGTCATAATAATTTTTTATTTTAGCGTATTCACTAAAAATTGTACAATGGGAATTCACTCTATAAAATATTGCGGTTACCATAACTCCTAAATAAATTAAAATTAAACAAAAATGTCATTTATGTAGATATGTTAATTTTTTTTTTTAAATTTTTACTCTTATAGTTGTAAGTATTGAAATATTCACTTTGTTTACATATAATATTTATTCTAATAAATTTACAGTTTTTTCCTGAAGAAGTCACAAAATCGTGACGAAATATTGAGACATACAACAAATAGAGTTTTATTTCATACAGGCCGATTGCTGATACTATAAATCAATATATATATATATATATATATATATATATATATATATATATATATATATATATATATATATGTGTGTGTGTAACTATAATTATATATATATATATATATATATATATATATATATATATATATATATATATATATGTGTGTGTGTGTGTGTGTAACTATAATACCTGTTGGGTCTCCTACGATTTGAAGTTTCCAGAAGAAGGTCGAATGAAAACCAGTCCGGGTGACCTTCTCGTCTGTTCGAAGGGAATCGCCGGAATTCTAGCCGGTTGTTTAGTATAAATATAGAGGAACCTTTTATTTAAGTCACAGTTAGTTTTGAATATGAAGTCGAGTTTTTAGTCCGAAATAAATATTGTAAATAAATGATATAAATTAAAGTAGTTTTGTTCTAGTTCTTAGTGATAAGTGTAAAACTGTAATAAATATATAAAGATTCTAATAAACTTGTAAGTGTTATAAATGTAGAACCTTTAATAATAAATAAAGACAATAAATTAGATTAATAAAAATATTACAGTGGTGTCAGAAAAGTGGAATAGTAAATAAATAGTGAAAATGACTATGATTTATGTGCTCACAGTTACGAATTTAAGAAGACATCTCGAGGATAGGGAATTAGCTTCTACCGGAAAAAAGGCTGAGTTAGTCCAACGACTAAAGAACGCTTTGGAGGAAGAGGGTTTAGATCCGGAAACTTATATATTTGAAGATAAACATGATGCTGTCATCTCGTCGATTTCGGATTTAGAGAATAAAGTTTCTGACGATACATATTTCGAAAGTTTCTTTTGATGTAGCCAAAGTTTCTGATGATGTAGCCAAAGTTTCTGGTGACATCGCATCATTAGAGAACAAAGTTTCTAACGAGATTTCTTCTCTGGAAAGCAAAGTTTCTGCTAACATATCTAAAGTCACTTCTTAGATGTCTGCCCTCGACGATAGAATGTCTACGTTAAAAAACAAAGTTGCTGCCGATATGTTGGCCTTCGAAGAAAAGATGAAAGAGATGGAAAGGAAGATGGAGGAAACAGGAACAGCAGAGAGGAAACAATCCAATTACAGTAGAGACAAAAGAAGACGATAAGAAATGTAAGTTGGAAACACGGCCGAAATTTGAAGGAAGTGGAGGTTCTGTTCGTGTTAAAGTCACAACTTTCGACGAAAAATCGTCATGGAACAACTACATGAAACAGTTCGAATCAACTGCAAGAGCGAATGGATGGTCTGAAAAAGAAAAGGCTGTAAACCTGACTATCGCTCTTCTAGAATATGCCTTAGATGTGCTTCAGACCATAGCCGTAGAGGAGACGGATGAACAACTGAAGAAGAGGTTAAATATGCGATATGGCCACGAACATTTGGAGCATGTATATCAGTCACAGCTTAAAAATCGAAGACAGAAGAAAGATGAGGCCCTTCAAGAATATGAGGTAGATATTGCTTTGGTTACCTCATTAAGGTTGTAAGTAGTGAATTTTTTAATTAATTATACCAACGCCAACAATTTATTCATCACATTTGTAGCTCCCTGATGAAGGACATAACCAGTGTCCGAAAGCTTGGAATAAAAATTTAAAAGAGTACACGTTTCATTTTTTATTGTTGCAAACCCACTATTTAACGTTTACTTCTTTATATATATACAGTGGAACCTCGATTATCCGTCTCTCTATTAACCGTCACCTCTGTTAACCGTCAGGGTCCATACATAAGTTATATTGACTATTGTACACGTACTATATGTACACGTGCAGTTATGCCAGCACCGCATTTTTTTATGTAAATAGTTTTTGTTCTTATTTCAATCAGTGATTGTGTCACTTAGTCGTTTGATCAATTAAGTTTTGAAAAATGGAGCCTTCCACATCTGGAGCATCAAAAAGAAAACGTTTGTTTTGTCAAGTGAAACAAAAATAAAAATTGCTGCAGAACTAAAGAAAGGTGTTTCTGCTGTCGCATTGAGCAAAAGTATGATGTTTCGAGAACAACAATCAATGATTTAAAGAAAAATGCTGAAGGAATTGAAAAGTATGCTTCGCAAATGGAATCGTTGGATGGCCGGGTGAAACATCGTGAGACAATGAAAAAGGCCACAAATGAATCACTCGATACAGCTCTGTATTTGTGGTTCGTTCAAAAAAGAAGCGAAGGTGTTCCTTTGTCTAGACCAATTGTTGCCTAAAAAGCGTTGTTTTTCAACATGAAATTGAATGGCGATCCTTCATTCAAATGAAGCAGCGGTTGGTTGGAAAAGTTCAAAAATCGCCACGTTATACGGGAATTGAAAATCGAAGGTGACAAATTGAGCGCAGCTCAGAAGTATTGAAGTCGTTGACGGATATAAAAGAAAGTTTCAAGCTATGATCGATGAATATGGTTTGACACGCGATCAAGTGTTCAATGCGGATGAAACTGGTTTAAACTACAAAGAATTGACTACGAAAACACTCGCTGCACTGTCTGAAAAATATGCACCCGGATTTAAAACGCAAAAGCAACGAGTCACAGCAATGATGTGTTTAAATGTAAGTGGTAACCATCGCCTTTCTTTATTATTGATTGGTACGGCAAAAAGAACACGTTGTTTCAAGGGCATAAATATGAACGCACTTTCCGTTAACTACTACGCACAACATAATGCATGGATGTCCCAGGAAATACTCGCTAACTGATTCAAACAGTTTTCTAATGTCTTGTTTTTAGGTTTTTTTACCGGACGTTCGACAATACTTGCAAGCAAAAAATTTGACACCAAAGGCGATTCTCATTTTGGACAATGAACCTGCCCATCCTGAAGCCGGTATGCTGCGAAGTGACGAAGGGAATATCACGTGCTCTTTTCTGCCTGCGAATACAACATCATGGATACAGCCAATGGATCAATCGGCCATTGAAACATTCAAAAGAAGATACAGAAAAAAATGTATTCAAAACCTAGTTATGGAAGAGCAATATTTTTTGCCAGAATACTGGAAAGCATACAATTGAAAACACGCAATCGACAATGCTGTTGATGCTTGGGCTGATGTTTCGGAAGTAACGCTGAAAAGAGCGTAGAATAAATTATGTGACAGCTGAGCGTGATGCGGTAACAAATGAAGTTATGGCTGAATCAACTGTTTTGTTTTCGTTGCCTGAAGATGACATAAACATCAAATTGCTTAGACTGTACTAACATAAATAAATCCACAAATAAAATTTGAGAGTTATACCATGAATTTTTATTTTTTTAATGTTCTGTTAACCGTCTTTTCGATAATCCGTCATACCCTTGGTCCGATGCCCTGACGGATAATCGAGGTTCCACTGTATATATATATATATATATATATATATATATATATATATATATTTGGTTTCCTTCGACATGGAAGATATCGGAATATTCTTTTATTAACTTTAATATTAAATTTCTTTCCTCGAAATTCATATGATCTGTTCGAACTTTAGACATATCGAATTTAAATTCTTCAGCATGTATGTATTCCCGGCTTTATAATAATTTAATTTTATTTTACTCTGCGAAGTAATTAAAACATTATTGGCCAAATCAATTTTTGCATTTAATTTTTTTAAATTATCGAGGCCTAATAGGCAGTGAAAATAGTCATGGAATTTAAAAACGCAATAACTTAAATTTAGTTTATTTTTAGTATTAAAAATGTTTGATAAGGGAATTTCAGTACAGTAATTTTCTTGTTTTGCTCCAAGAGATTGCTCCATTTGAAAAGGTTTACGAAAAATTGAATTTTTAAAATATTTGTCAGCGACCTCTGGGGTTACAAACGATTTTGTGCTCCCAGTGTCTATTAGTACTTTGAGATTATGCTCGGGAAATACAATGTACGGCAATTCACTTTTGTTATTAATTTATCAGATTTAAAAGTTCAACTTGAGTAATTATGGATTTTCCGAGGCTTCGTTTTCTAAAAAATTATTTTCATTAGTTAAATCAACTTCCTCGGTGTCGCCAATATTATGTAGCTCCTCAGCTATGAGACTTTGTGGTTGACTTGAAAATTTATTATTGAAACGTCTTTGATTTCCAAAATTTGTTGGTCTAAAAGTATTTTGACTAGTGGTACTAATTGGAATTGGGGCTTGAAATCTTTGATTTGGATTTGATTTAAAGACATTACTATTTCTGTTATTTGTAAAAATATTAGTTCCCCTGTTATTATTTGAAAAAGAGGTTGATGCTGATGGTTGTCTTGTTATTTGTTGGAATTGTGTGGAGTTTGTTATAAGTGGGGCTTAAATTCTTTGTCGAGGTTCATTGACTGTAAAGGATCTGTTCGTTTGAGGAAATTTTTGTTGAAAGTTAAGACTTGGTCTTGGATTACGATTATTTTGAAAATTTGTCTTTGTTTGGCTATAATGTGAAGAATTCTTTTTATTTAGATAAATTTGAAAATTGTTAGTTAAAATACTTGTGTAGAATTTAAATCCTTAGGGTTTTTAGTTCGCATGAAGGTGCCAAGTGGTTCTTGTAGACCACGTAATAATACAACTACACATGCTGAAATGTGAATATCAGTTTCAGTTTTTACTTTTGCTAATATGCTAGACATTAGATATTCATTCTGAAAATCATCTGAATCAACTGTATTATAAAATTTATTAATCAATTTTTCACAGATTTCCACGAATCTAGGAAGTAATGTATTTTCTCCGTGGCCATCTGGAATCATGTCAAGATATTCCTTTTTAATTGTGGGATTGTCATTTTTCTTTTGTTTTTCAAGTAAAAATTTAAATTATAAGTATGATTATTTATTAAAGAGGAATTAGAATGTAACGTAAAATTTTGCCTACCACATAGGGTATTATTATGGGGATTGAAAGTTGGAGACAGAAAATATTGGGGTGGAGATAGGGCAAGCAAAATAAACGAAGCTTATGCGAACGGCACTCAGGGTTTATTTGGAGTAGCTGGGTCGTGGATAAGTAAATGGCAAGGGGGTTGGATTGGGGCAACTACAAAAAATGAAACAAAGGGGTGCTTACATAAGTCTCTTGAAACAAACAAAACAAAGCACAACAAAGACCTCTAGCAATTTAAATTGGACGCTACTTCGAGGTGTCAAATTATAACTATTACAACAACTAGTTGTAACTATTGAAATAATTATTAGAAATAAAAAATATATCTTAAATGAAACTCAAAAAAAGGGTTAGAGAGTTAGTTAAGAGAAGTAAACAAAATGGTTTAGAAAAAAAACTAAACATTTATTGTTGTCTCACTCTAGTTTTCGGTATATTCTGCAAAACAAACCAATTTGGGACATTCCCACTAAAATTTAAAACTTAACATAAACTTTTTTCAAAAGATGGAAAAGGGAAAAATCTGTAAACATTTTTAACTCCTAGCTGAGCGCTTTCGGCTTACAAAGCCATCTTCAGACCTCTGCTACAATAGAACAATGATGTAAATTACTACATAATTTTAATTCAACAATGATTGACTTGCGTCAAATATTAAAGTATCCTACTAAGGGAGATCATATGGTAAGAAAATTACAGAAAAATGTTGGTTCTATTTTATTTTTTCTAATTTGTCAATGAAAAAACGCAAAATGAACACTGCACTGGACAAAATACACTGGACTCCACAAGTAACACATTAAAAAATTTGGTTATGGTACGGGTGTCAGGACTCGACCATTTATTATAGTTGAAGTAGCAGATAGAATGAGCAAAATTGAATGTCAGCCTTTTAAATAATTCTTCAAAGATGAAAATTGAGATGTCATTAGAAAATTAAGATATTTAAATTATCGAAAAATTGCTGAATTGAAATTCATAATGAAAGAAGACATGTATCGAAGGCTTTCCAAAATTAAGTTTTTTAAATCTTGCTTTCTATAGCATCATCATAAAAAATATTTTGAAAATTATCTTGTGGTCAAAGTAGTTTCAATCAACAAGTTATCCCTAAAATAAATTATTTAAACATAAATAAGAAACTAGATTGTAATGTTTCTACGTATGATAGGTGAGTGTTTTAAAAAATTGTATCTCTTGATTGGAATTATAAGAATTTTAAGTAAAAATTGAAAATTTTTCTTGTTTCAATGAAGAATAACTTGTCCAATGATTGATTACAAATAATTCTTATAAATTAGTAATGAAATTTAAAAAAGTAGAATATAGTTTTTAATATTGCATGAGTTCACTCTTCTTCCCTAAAGTCTCCCACAATAACTTAAAAAGAGGTTTATAATTGCAATTGAGATTGATTTGTGTGTTTAAGTAACAATTAGGGTTCAGTTTCATTTCTTTGGATATCTCAAGGTCTTCTAAAAGCTTAATAAGTCTAAAATTTTGATTTGGGATGTTATGTATTTTACTGTTTTTGGTAGGAGAAAAGGAATGATTATTAAATTTAATGTGATGTCCAAAGTTTGATTTATCTGTGTTATTGAGATGTTCTTTGCTTATTTGAGCCAGGGTTCTCATTGATCTACCCACGTATGTTATGTTACAATCACCACAAGATATTTGTAAATACCACTTTTGTTTTGTTCATCAATTTTGTTCTTAGTTTTTCTAAAAATAGACTTAACGTTGTGTTTGGTTTTAAAAGAGATGTTTAAGTTACTGATTTTGCTACAAAGTCCTCTTGATATTTTCCCGAATTTAAATAGAAAAGATTCTATCCAACAACTCATTTATTCTACTTAACAAAAATCCAATGAACAAACTTATAAGTGACCTTTACTATGGTCTCTTTTGATGTAACAAATCTTTTCACTATTATTCCCAGACTAGATACCATTCCAATCATCAATAACCTCTTACTCGCAAAACCTCGACCCCAATAAATGTTCACAAATTACCTCTCTACTCCAATTCTAGTCCAGTCGTCAGAGGCTAAAAATCATACGAACAAGGTGAATTTTGCATAGAACATTAATTTTGGGACCCCAAAAAAGATGCAAAAAAAGTTTACCACTTTTACCCCTGGGTTATTCCTAAAACCCCCCTTTGCAACGCAAAAAAATCGATTTACTAAGAATCTGTACACCGTAGAAAAAAATGTTTCAAATAAAAAATGTAGCTGAGATAATTTTAAATCAAAATGTTTATAAGCATTTTTTGCGTATAATGAACCGTTCTCTCAGAAACAACGCTTTAAGCGACCGTCGATTTTGCATGTCAGTTACTCGCGCGAAATCAATGTTCAATAAAATTTGTATCAGCTCGATACAAATTGTAAAAATTCGATATCTTTTGATCCAAATGACCTATTGACAAAAATCAAGATGTGACTTAAAGGCAAAGAGTGCAGCTTTCGTATGTAGTTTTTTTTTATTTTGCCAAGAGAAAACTCATTTTTTATAAAGGTGTTAAATAAATTAACGTGGCGCGATTTTTGCCATTTTTTACGATTCTCCTGAGATCAATAAAATTGATCTCTTTCATTGACTAGTTGTAGTAAAATTTCCATTTTTGAGATCAATATTTAAAACCTATGACATGAAATTTCAATTTTAATTTGTGCCAATAAATATGAGACATTTGAACTATGAATAAAAAACGCAGAATTTAATGTTTTACATTACAAATGATTGTCCGTCAAGGAAAATGCCTCCAAGATGACTGTTTTGGATGTAGTTTATAGCAAAAGCTTGGTTCTTTTGAAAAACGTACTAGTGTATTTAAAAAACAATTAAACATTTTAAATCGTTTATTATGCGATAGTTAAAATATACCGTTTTTACGCATATTTCAAATGACCCACATTTGTTGCCAAAACTCAAAACTAAAATTTCGTGTTACCTAGTAGTCTAAACTTTATAGTGGCCAGTCAATGAAAGGGATAGATTATATTGTTCTCATGAGAATCATAAAAAATGAAAAAATCGCGCCACGTTTATTTATTTAACACCTTTTTAAAATCTGAGTATACTTGCGGCAAAATACAAAAATTGCACACGAAAGCTGAACTTTTTACCTTAAAAACGCATTTTGATTTTGTCGATAGGACACTTGACTCAAAAGATATCGAATTTTTACCATCGAGCTGATACAAATTTTATTGAACATTGATTTCGCGAGCGCAACTGACATTCAAAATCGACGGTCGCTTCAAGCATTGTTTGTGAGAGAACGGTTCATTCTAAACAAAAAGTGCTAACAAACATTTTTATTTAAAATTATCTCAGCTACATTTTTTATTTAAAACATTTTTTCTACGGTGTACAGATTCTTGGTAAATCGATTTTTTTGCGTTTGTACTATCCTAGGTGGGGGGTTTTAGGGGAAACCCAGGGGTAAAAGTGGTAAACTTTTCGGCGCCTTTTTTGGTGTCTCAAAATTAATATTCTCAGCAAAATTCAGCTTGTTCGTATGATTTTTAGAGGTTCAGTGGCATTTTCGTGGGGTATACTTGAATTAAGTTTCCTATAAAACGCCTTCTCTGCATTCTCAAAAAGTATATTGTCGCATTTTCGGTTGTTGCTTACTTTGTATCTCCTTAGGCGGCCTGAATAAACGGAAAGTTTTTGTTTTAATGTGTACAGGCCTTGTTGAGGTGTGTTGTTTTCTGGATTATATTGTGAGTATCTTAGAGTGTTCAGTAATATCTCTTCAGCTCTCTTAATAATTTTTTAACTTCTTATTCCTTGGATATATTACGTTATTTGTCCAATGTCCCTACGCAATGACTCAATTTTCCCTAGAAGCCGTTTTCCCATGTGCCGGAGGCCTTAGTTGTGGACTAATACGCACCTCGATGCTCATCACCCCGCCCCAAAAAATCTTAGATTTTTGCTAATGGCCTAGTGATCTGAAAATGCCATATAGAAACATATAAATACGGGACATTTTCATTTCACGGCCATCCAGTATATACCACTGAGAGAGGTGGCTGAGTAAAGGACAACATACTTCTTCCACCAAGCCACAAAAAGACTCTATAAGACCAGAGATATCCTTGAAAAGAATCAGATCCAGAGGATGTTCAGATTGACTCACAGACTGATCGACCATGTGATCAGGGTCTAGCCGGGTGTTTGCCGAGGACAGCCAATCAGGAAAGTAGGTATGATGCCGAAAAAAAAAAATACCTACAGAAAAAGAAGCCAATGAGTCCAGGACAGAAAAATTCAAGATCCGAGGGCAAGCAGTTCAACTAGTAGGCGGTTCAGAAGCGGGACGTTAAGAAAGAAGGCTGCATTATCTTAAGTTAAAAAATCTTAGGTGTGAAATGTAATTTTTATTAAGGCAATAAACGTTTTTATTTTTATTTTAATTTTTATACAGTGTGTCCGTAAAGTATGGAATAAATTCGATATTTCCTAAATGAAAAGCCTTTTTAAAAAAATCTAGAACACGTGGATTTTTAAATTTAATGTAAATTTTTATCGATCTAAAAATGTCCTAAAATACAGGGTGTTAAATTTAAAAAAAGAGCCGATGTGTACCATCACTGTAATGTGTATCACCTTGTATAATGAAATTTTTTTATAAAATGTTGAACATTACATTTAAAAATCGACGTGTTCTAAATTTTTTTAAAAAGGCTTTTCATTTAGGAAATATCGAATTTATTCTATACTTTACGGACACACTGTATATTCATGGCCAGTCGGGTCTCGGCTCCCATATAGGATTTTCTGCACCCTGGGAGTCCGTTGTCGGGGCTCTGCTTTGGTTCTTCGAACTCTGTGGCTGGACCTTGTCCATCTCCTAAACTGTGTTTCATTTATTTAACATGTTAGAAAGATTGGTCAGAGAAGAAGAGGAAGACCTAGAACAAGGTTCTTTGATAACATCGATGAAGACATGAGAAATATAGGAATACGTGCTTGGCGGAGAAAGGCGATGGATAGGGACGACTGGAGAGAAATTCTTGAGGAGCCTAGGACCCACGTAGGGTTGTAAAACCAGAATTATAATGATAAGAAAGATTGATTATCCACCCAATATGGAATATACGCAGAGGGCACTTCGAAGTCCCTCTGTAAGGCACCGTGGGAATGGATCTTAATGCTCATAACATTATTAACCGCTACCAAGAGTTAACGCTTGGTAGCGGTGGTCTGCCAAGTGGTTTTGTTTCACTAAATTTTTGTACGGTGCATTGCATGCCTTTTCGTTTAACAGGCTGTCATGCAACTCGTTATTGTCCTGCTGTGTATTATCAGGGTGAGTTTCTTGTATGTGAAGCTCAGGAATCTTTTCATTATGGATTTTATTAGGGACTTTTAGTCTACAACTAGCTCTTGATTATGTATTTCTCGTTCGACTTCGCTTCTGATCTTATCGCGTTTAGTCTCTATCATGAGATTATTTCGTATAATTACCCAGTTTTCTCGTTGTTTAGATACTTAGATGTCTGGATACTCTCTGCAAAATCTGGCATACAGATATTGTCGATAGCCGATCGTTTCTTGACCGATTTTTGTCACTTTATAATAAAAACGCAAATTTTCATTCATGGACATAGTCCATTTCATGCGCTGCCTCGAGTTTATAATTTGTTGTTGTTTGGCTCTCTTGTGGTTGTTGTTGTTGGACTGTATCTGATTGTATGACAGGGGCCGCCTCCTCCGCACCCTGCCACCGACATTATTATTAATAACACCGATATTACCTATTAATATATAGCTCACGAAATACCAAAAATAATAAACGTTTTAATTTACTATTTTTATCGAGAATTAATCACAATTTTGTTTTTGGCATTTCAAATTGCAATTCGAAAATCGTTCTGCAAATACAAATATATATATATATATATATATATATATTTATATATATATATATATATATATATATATATATATATATATATATATATATATATATATATATATATATATATACTATATGTATTATATGAATAAATATGCTCCGAAAATTTTTGCGGTGAGTACAATTATTAAACCTAGAGCTAAGAGAAACACTATTACAAGAATTAATATTAAACTCACAGTCTTCCGGGTTAAACCGCGTCGATTATCATTGCGCCAAGCTTTTAACATCCTCTTTGATGTCTTCTTCACGGCTTCCGAGGTCTCAGTCTCACGAGCCTCCAGACACTACTACACTGATCACTACTAATGCATTACTCATAGTAGTCTGGGGGCTCTCGAGACTGAGACCTCGGAAGCCTTGAAGAAGACATCAAAGAGGATGTCGAAAGCTCGGCTCAATGATAATCGAAGCGATTCAACCCGAAAGACTATTGAGTTTAATATTAATTTTTGTAATAGCATTAATTTTAGCTCTAGGTTTGAACTATTTTCGAAGTGGAAATCGAAACCTCAATAATAAACATGTTTTAAATTAAAATCGTTCCCAATAAAAATACTAAATTAATTGAAATACCAGAAGGAAAGAGCTTCAGAACAGTATTAAACGTTTTTATCCATATAAAAAAAGCAAACAATAACAATAAACCAATTATTCAGTTGCTCTAGCATTGTTGGTATTTTTTGACCTGCTAAAAAATTTGGGTTTTTGGGTTTTCGAAGTATTAAAATTAGACGGATTGATTAATATTGTAAAAGGTGCATACCTCAAGTTGCATTTGCTGACCAATTTCTGCTACAACAATGACCATGAAAACAGCAACGATCAACATTACAGTATAATGTATGCAGTCGATAGATCTTGTTGCCTAATAAATGATGTTAAGTATTACATTTTTGAAAATTATTTTAAAATAGATAATGCCAAAACAATTGCAATTTTACTTAAGAATTCTCTTTTTTGTTTATTATAAATTATGTACAGATTCTTTCCCAATGTTTCATATTAAATTATGCCTTTTTAAAAAATAGCATGTATTCCATTAAAAATTACGAGTATCTTTAACATTAATATCAAATTCTATTGACATATACAGTAGAAGTTAAAAAAACCTAAATAAAAGAGTGCTACATATGTACATTAAACAAAGGTAATCTTTCTTTGTCCTCGCCATGACATAATTTTTGTTCATGAGAGCTACTATTGTATTAAAAATGGTTCATAATATCGTCATAATAACTTTTTTTTAGACTTTTTGTTTAAAAATGGGCATATCTTTGCGGCCTTACTAACTGGTGTATACAAATAAAACCGTCTTGTCTACCGCCCAATTGTGGCCATGGTGATGTAAATTAAAAATTAAAGAATCGATCAAATGGAGTAGTTCTTAAATCGTCACTAAATGTGTCAAAGAGTGTACCACAATAGCAATGTCATAATAATTACGTCAATCAATAAAATCGTGGACAGAAAAGTTGATTACTGAATCAACAAATTCCCTTATTTTATTCTCGCGAGTCCGCCAGGGGAGTATTTATACTGTACTGCCAATTCAAAATCGAGGCGTTTGAGATGTGGTTGTATCGAAGGATACTAAAAATTTCATGGACTAGCAGAACCAGAAACGAAGAAGTTCTTCGAAGAATGGGACATCAACGAACTCTATTAAATATTATTAAGAGGCGTAAACTAGAATATCTTGGACATATAATCAGAGGACCAAGATATGAGTTCCTTCGGCTAATTCTCAACGGTAAAATCGAAGGAAAGAAATGGATAGGACGGAAGAAACTCTCTTGGTTGAGGAATTTGCGGCAGTGGACAGGTTTGACAGCGGACCAATTGCTACACGTAGCGCAAGACCGAGATCAGTATAACAATATTATAAGCATGGTAGTCGCCGACGTTCCGTAGGGATAGGGCACTCTAAGAAGAAGAAGCCAATTCATGAAACTTAGTAATTAACATTTTGCTGCGATCGTAACTTTTTGACTTTCACTAGAAGTGGTTAGAAGTTGCTACACAACTACGATACGTACCTACTGATAACCAATATTAATTGTAAGTTAAAGGGAACGCTTATTGGTGATACACCACAAGTCGAAGGAATAATCAGAAGTAAATTTACAGTAAATCCAAAAGTAAAACCTAATTACTTATACCCAGCCGAAAGAATACTTTTTATTCAGCCACACTTGGACGGTGTTAGAGAACCCCTCCCGTTCCACATATTACCATACTCATTATATTTCTTTGCTTACAAAATATTTCCGACTTTGACTGTACTGCCAACATATTTGAAATAAATCGTTAATCAATAATGTTAAACAAATCTGTTGCGTACCTCTCGCAACAGATCATATTATATTCGGTCTATTCGCTATTTAAAAGGCAGTTTGGACGGAGATAAAAATATTCAACAGAATTACTTTAATTATTAGAATATTAGAACTTACTTTTGTACAATATACTTACCATTACGTACATAAAGAGTGATCCTATTGACATAGCTCCGGTAAAAAAAATTGATAAAAAGCGCCATCTAACGCATTTATTAAAGAAATTTAAATTTCTAAAAATATAAGAGGAAAAAGACAGTCAATCATGGTTTCGAAAATTAGTTTACGGTTTCTAAAAATATATTTACATCAAAAATATAATTAAAGTTACAAGTAAATTTGTTTTTAATCACACATTTTAATAAATATAACTTATTGTGACTGAAACGTCGTAAAAACTATGGTGCCTTTGACGGTTCAAAATATGTTAAGGGGGGCTGGATGTCTAAGATTTTAGGTGAACTAGTGTGAAGATGAACATATTAAAAAAACATTGAGAATTGAAAGTGATGGATGTGAAGTTTTTTTTATATACTTTCTACTGTTTACGGTTTTACAGAATTTTCAAAAAAGAATTAACAAAAAGAAATTCACAGAAAACAATACCTTCTATTGCCATAACAAATAAAGTTGCCTTACCCTTATGGGGTATATATTCATAAGGGTGTAATATTTGTCTCTATTGTCTAAAGTTAAAAGCTAAAATCATGACTACTAAATTTACAGGTATGGTTCTAAATTTTTATATCCAAAAGAGATATAATAATCTTAGTAAGGTTCGAATGAAATAGAGCACCAGATAATGCTTAAATTAATAAAGGAAGAATAGTATTAATTTAAAATAAGTAGATAGAAGCAAAATAAAAAGAAAAACGTTGAATACAAGGTGAAATAATAAACATAACGGAAAAGGGAAGTAAAGGAATGGACTCAACTTAACTGGTTCCCGACCTCTATAAAACCATTTTACCTAACCCTACGTGAATTGGCTCCCAACCCCATACATGAATTGGCTCTCGCTCATTACGAAATTTCCAGAAATGGAATCTTCTTAGAATTTTCAGAAATTAGAAACGTAGTCTTAAATAATTTATTTGCACCAGTTCATACGCACAAAAAGGAAGAACTACAGGAAAAATGCAGTCGAACAGACTGCATTCTATATATATATATATATATATATATATATATATATATATATATATATATATATATATATATATATATATATATATATATATATATAGGGTGTGATAAAAAAAGAAGCGGGACTGTCGAATACTTAATTAAACGTCAGATCAAAAAACTAAAAAACACGTGTTTTACATATATAGGTACATATTTATAAATATATACATAATATATATATATATATATATATATATATATATATATATATATATATATATATATATATATATAGTAGACTCCCTCTATAACGAGAACTGAAATGACAGACTAATTACCTCGTTATAAGCAGATCTCGTTATATCAGACAATAATAATACTGTGCATACATATGAATCTGTAGTTTTCTAAACCATTAACTTCCTATAGTGAAGCCATTCGGAGCAATATACGATGCTAATAAATATTGTTTGAATGGCGTTTTTGAAAAAAAGTATTTACTTTTATTGTCAATGAAATATATTAAAACATAAAAGAGCTGTTTACTTTTATTATCAATGATATACGTTAAAACAAAAAATCCGTACTTATATTTTTTTCCAACTACATTATGTATAAAGCGTATTTTCAAGGATAACATAAACTATTGCTTCTGCAATTTTAAGAACTCTGTCTTTTTAACTGCTTTAAATGGTCCAGTATCATTCTAACTAACATATTTTCTAAAGATGTGAAACAGTTGTATTTATCCATTGTAAAAAAGTTTATTGCGGGCTGCAGTTAAGTTTATTGAGGGGCTGTTTGAAAAGGTATTTATTTATAGCCACGACCGGACCAAAAACGTAAAAAACACGTTTTTGGATCTTATTTTCTCTCGTTACAACCAAATTTTCCTCGCTATAGAGGGTTATAGTTGAATAGAAATTTCACTTTCACGGGACATCTAATGTATCTCGTTATAAGCGAAACCACGTAATAACCGTGTTCGTTATAGAGGGAGTATACTGTATATATATATATATATATATATATATATATATATATATATATATATATATATCTATATATATAGAGGTAATGGATTTTGACAAGAGCTATGACTGGCTATGAGTCATTCCGATGCAGTACACAAGTTTACCTGTTATTTACAAGGTCATAGCTCTTGTCAAAATCTATTACATATATATATATATATATATATATATATATATATATATATATATATATATATACATATATATATATATATATATATATATATATATATATATATATATATATATATATATATATATGAAAATTACTTAGTTCTCGGGAAGAACCGCGGTTGAGAATTTATTACTCGACGTTTCGTCACCCATTTTGGAGCCATTATCAAGAGTGATTCGGTTCGAGTTCGGGGTCTCAATCTGCCTACTCCCCTCACTCGAGACGTACCAGTATCGTGTTCTTCTTTCCTATTCCGTGTACCGGAAACCCACTCATTTCAGTTATCAACACTCTCATTTCTCGTTCCATAAGACTTAGCGATAACAATCATATGTCATCCGAAATTAATTCAATAAGGCAAACACTCTTACAAAACGGCTACCACAAAACCCAAATCAATAAGAGCATTCAAAAACATCTAAACCCTATTCCATCCAAAAAAGAAACCTTGCCGCCGGATCAAACCAAAATCTTTCTATCTTTTATTAAAGGTGTCACTGACAAGATCAGTAGAACTCTTCTTCCTCTAAATATCAAAATCATTTTCACTACTCACTCCAAGTTGTCCAATCTCGTCAGATCCGTAAAAGACCAAATCCCTAATGAAGACCATGGTGTCTACGGTATACCCTGTTTCAGTTGCCCACGTACATACATCGGACAGACAAACCGACGAATCCATAACCGTATTTACGAACATTCTATATCTGTCAAACATTCCGATACTACTTCAGCCCTAGCCCAACATCATATTCAAACAGGCCACAAAATAGATTTTGCTGTCGAACAGCTTGAACACGCGCGATGACGCGAAGCGATTGCCTATAACATGGCGACCCCTGCTTCAGCGACCTCCCGCCTACACCGCTCAGGCCACGACAGTTCAGACCACGTCAGCGCATACCGTTCCCACACATACAGCGAGTATAAAAGCAGCCACACAGGGTAAGAACCAGAACACGATACTGGTACGTCTCGAGTGAGGGAAGTAGGCAGATTGAGACCCCGAACTCGAACCGAACCGTATCACTCTTGATAATGGCTCCAAAATGGGTGCCGAAACGTAGAGTAATAAATTCTCAACGCGGTTCTTCCCGAGAACTAAGTAATTTTCATTCATCTGACCGCGGAAATTTATCCGAAAATATATATATTTATATATATATATATATATATATATATATATATATATATATACATATACATATACTTATATATTTATATATATATATATATATATATATATATATATATATACATATACATATACATATACTTATATATTTATATATATATACATATACTTATATATATATATACATATATATATATATATACATATACATATACATATACATACATATATATATATATATATATACATATATATATATACATATATATATATATATATATATATATATATATATATATATATATATATATATATATATATATATATATATATACTTACTCTTTAAGGGCCACAAATTGTATACAAATTTTTTTTAATTTTTCTTTCACAGACGTCTGATATTGAGAATATCTTCGTAAATCATTACAACTAATTTCTGTATCATTTTTATTAAATTTTTCTAAATCTTCATTTAAACTCTTAAGGTAAAATTTAAAATATGTAATATAATAACCAGTTACATATATCGGTGTGAAAGCAAAGCAAAAACAGTGCGGGATTAAAAATCCAAAAACAAAGTACTTGCATAAATTTGAGTCAAGTGCAATATCCTTTATGAGAACGGCTGCTAGTTGATTAGGGTTATATGCAAGAGTTATAATTAAAATATAGCACAATGTGCATACACCCATTAAAATGATATTAGCAATTTTTATTTTGAGACTTATTTTGTTTATATTTTGCTTTAGTGAAAAGTTATTTGATATGTTAAACAGTTTATGATTGCGCTTTAGGAGCAGTATACTTGCTTTTAGAAGATCGTAATTCCTCATAATGGTCCCATATGAAGTCATCATCTAAAAACAATACATTTATGAAATTAAAATATGTTTAACCTAATTGTACGAAAGGTTATATTGATACTATCTGATTTTCTTCCCCATGCACCCAAAATCCACTTAATAAATTAGTAAGACAACCAGGCCATACCACAACTCAGCCAGCTCCAGCCCAGCTCAGCTTAGCTCAACACAACTAGGTGGTTGAATGTAAACAGCCACCGAATTCCGTTGAGCCGTATAGCAATTTGCATGGAAGAAGCGAGAAGAGATCAAGTTTTCAACAGCTTTGCACTATTTTCCTTTTCCTAGAGGTTGAATAAAAAGAGTGTAGACTCAGCGGTTGTTTGCGTAAGAAAGGCCACCTGTGCAGGCTGTTGCTACTGTTGTTCGGCCTCCACTTGATGAATATAAACCGTCGCAGGCAGTCTAAAGTTTGGTCAATCCCAGAAACAAACCTTAAACAACAAACGTACAGGTTGTACAGCAAAGAGGTCTCACAATGAGGAACAGACAACACAAAGGGACACACCCTACATGTATACCCGGTATACCTACTAATCTATCCATTACACATCTGATAGATAAACAGGTGTCATGGTTTGTTTTACCACACAACTCACAAACAACCAACACACAAGCTCCCACCATAGAAATAAACACATCAATATCGTACTCTACTGCCATTTATTCATCATGATCACAACCAATCAATGGTTCTTCTACCTCCACTGAACCTACCACATCAAATCAACCTTCATAACCAAAAGCCTTCGATTATATCATCACCAATATCCCTCTGGAGAACTCCGTACAACAAGACTTCTTCAGAATCATAAACACATGTGAACTCCTTTTAAATCAAATAACCTTCATAAAAGTCCTATCCACCCAAATTGCGCACTTAACTACTATTCACCCAATTAATCACGTAGAGCTCCATAAGCGCTTCGCGATGCATTAGGTGATCCTAGGACCCTAATCACACCTAAACATAAACCTACACCATAAACACAGGCCCGTCGCCACAACTACACTGATGCCGACCTTACTACCACTTTTATCGAAATGGGTATACCCATAGGTCGTCTATGGAGGATTATATCCAGATCGAATACCCCTACCACCTTCGTGAAAGTCATCACCACGAGTGAAATTAAATTCTCAGAGATGCTTACACGAGGGGTCTTCCTAGGCGGGCTCCGTCTAGACGTCGAGCTTCCACTCAATGCAAATCCCGTTCCACCCATCCCAAAATACTGGGGCAAGTGTTATCAGAACGAACCTAACCTAGACCTAAATCCTCGGCCTGTCCCACTCCACAATCACCAAAGTGCCCTAACTGTGGCAGTGACCACGCGACTTATTCAGTCAAGTATCCCCTACAATAGATTAGAACTGAGAGTAAGAGCACTGAGATGCTACGTGTTTTCGATACTGCAATATGGACTTGAAAGCTGGACATTAAAGCAAGAACACATAAATAAGTTACAGTCCTTTGAAATGTGGTGTTACAGGAGGATGCTTAGAATAGCATGGACACAGAAGAAAACTAAGTCGAAAGTATTGCGAGAAATGGGCAAAGAATGCGAAATAATAAACACAATAAAAATAAGAAAGTTACATTATCTGGGACACGTAATGAGGGGACAGCGATATGAACTGCTAATTCTGATAATACAGGGAAATATAAGAGGAGGAAGAAGTATAGGAAGAAGGAGAGTGTCATGGTTGAAGAATTTAAGGGACTGGTTTGAATGCAGTTCTATAGAACTCTTCAGAGCAGCAGTAGATAGAGTAAAGATAGTGATGATGATATCCAACCTCCGATCGGGAGACGGCACTTAAAAAAGAAGACCCCCCTACAAAAAAGAAACTCCCAAAATCCCTCAAGAAACCCAACCAATCACCACTGAAAAACGTATCCCTCCATGAAGACCGAAATATAATTCACTTCCCTAGACCTTATCAACCTCCTCCCTGACAGACGTCAATTAATACTTGATGTCAGCAATTCCTTAGCTTTCCTTATGTTTGTCCACAAGAGCACTCTTGTGGCGTATAACAATAGAACATACATCACATTCCTGCCTGAATAAATGGATAGTACTATAGGTGCTGTCAACTGATAGGGTGTAGGGAAAAAACGCCCCTTCATCAAAAACAGCTTCTACCTTCCCTGGGTACAGTACCCTTCACCGTCTCCGCTGCCGGATATCACGTGGTAACGGCATCCTAATTAAATACGGAATTCTCTTCTCCCCTCACAAGATTCCTCCACACATAATCCTTACTTATCAAGACTTCCTGGCAGTGGAAATTCACCTCGATAACAATACTACACTCACACTAGTCTCGTATTAAAATACCCCAACCAACACCTTTCACAAACGTTGCTTTGTTTGCAACGTTTGCGAGACGGCCTGTATGTCTCCGGCCTGAATAAGGCCATCATCCTCGGAGACTTCAACGCCAGGTACATTCAATTTGGTGACATTTCACGAACCGGTACAGGCAACCTCCTAGCCGACCTACTCCTTGATCTACCTATACACAGAATAACCAACCGCGAACCGACCTTTTTTAATGCCAATGGCATGTCGTCCGTCGATCACATCATATGAACATATGATGTGGTGGACGTACTTGACGACGAGTGCATAATGGGCGATTCAATTATTTCGGATCACATCCCCATTTTATTAAGAGAATAGATACTAAATCCTTCACAACCACAAAATTCCAATCCAATTGGAACCTTTTCAAACAATACTTGTCTATCCACATTCCATAGTTAGGTAATGTAAACTATCCTGATAATATCAATAATGGTATCACGTTCATTCTAGACCCGATAAATCAAGCCATTGAGATATCAGTCCCCCAATAGGGTCAACTCTACCAGACCACCACTTCCACCTCTCATAATCAACAAAATTAGACAAAAGATACTCCTCTTACGTCAGTTACAACGCACTCGCAACCCTTATGTCAAAACAGAATAATCGCCTGTCTTCGATAGTCACACTGGAGGTGAAAAATATGCAAGCCAGTCAATGGCGGGCTGCCACCGCTAGTCTTGATTATTATAACGGTGGTGCTTTCTGGGCAAAATTTAAAATCCTAACGAAACAGAAAATCAGCAACCCCTCTTACCTTGTGGTGAAGAACCAAATCATAAATTCCGATCAGCAGAAGGCCGTTGCCTTCAAGAACCGTTTACAAAACATACTTACCACTTCAAATAACCACAGATTTGACCAAGCCTTTTGTGTACGCACTGAGAGAGACATAGAGCGACGACGCGTAATCCCTTGCGATCCACAGGAACCCCATGAACGTCCGATCATATCCGACGAATGATATTGTATGTGTTATAATAAATTTTTAATATAAATCTGATTTTTTTTGCATTTATATATATATATATATATATATATATATATATATATATATATATATATATTGTTATGATGTGTTTTTTGTTTGAATGATGAGCAATGAGTATTTTTAATAATATAATATATAGGGTTTTTATCGCGGTTCTCAAAGAATTAGCTTGTAAGTACTTTTTTAAATTATCTTTATTATAACTATTATGAAACACACATATATATCTAACCTAGCCAATGTAAATTTAAAATAAACTATCTTTAAATTGATGTTCTTATAAAACTAATTAAATTCTATAGACAATGTTAAATTTAAACAAACTATCTTCAAAATTGAAATTGTTATAACACTAACTAAATTATATTAACAAAATTTTGTACCTTTCTTTCACTGAATGCCTAAATGAACTGTTTTCCACTATATATATTCTAATCACCACTGAATGTCTTCGTACTTCAGTTATCCTTGTTTTTTGTGAAATTACTTTTTCCAATTATCAGCTTCTACCAATTTAAGATATAGTTTTCTTCACCAGCATTTATACACCACCAACCAAACCAGCAAACAGCATTTATATTTATTCTTCTTTTCAATATACCAATATCCAATTATTATAAGTTGATTTATACTAATCTCCAACCATAATATAATTTAATTTCTTCCAATATACTTTTATAATCTTCAATAATTATTTGTGTATAATTATAAATGTGCATTAATTATATGCATAATTTTTAATCTTCATTTAACTCACTATATTAAACAATTCGACTATTTGTACCTGATTCACTGACTCCAACTAACTTTCATATTTCTTACTAAACTTTTCTGACTGACTTCTTGAAAATTATGAACAATTTACTTCACTATTCACTAACTAAATGTGTCTATTAACTTTCATAATGAACTGGCCTGACTTCTGACTAAAAACTTCCTGACTGCTTGACTTCAGACTAAAAACTTCCGAAAAACTGCCATCTTGAATCCAAATCACGGGTATTTATATGTTTTTGGATTTCTAGAACCATCTGGTAAGAGATCATGTTCCAATTTGTTCCATTACTTCCATATAGATGTTCTCGAAAAAAATATCTGTTCGATCCACCGCCATAATCATTATTTCGAGAATGTTCGACTGTAAACAATGGTCACACTCTACACTCTGGATAATTCGTTAATGTTCCATTGATAATTTTGTTGACATTTAGGCTTTTCAGATCAGAATAAACATTCAAATTAGTAACTAACACTCTAATTTAATAAAATACACATTTCAAACAATATAACCCCACTTATATTCGTATTATGATTAATTTCTATCTGTCAATCCACTGTATAGTTGGTTGCCTAAGCACATGGCTCACTTAAACATATATCTACCACATTATAATTACTAAAATACAACTTTTTACAATTATTATATGCTAATTTATTAAAAATGCCCTCACATAAATATATTTTTATTAAATTCTCTAGTATATAAATTCTTAAAATAATCAAATACTTTTTTATATCTAATATTATGTAGTATATAACTTATAAATTATTTTCTATAAACCCCAATCGTCACAATATATATATATATATATATATATATATATATATATGTATATATATATATATATATATATATATAATTATATATATATATATATATATATATATATATATATATATATATATATATATATATATATATATATGACACCCATATTTTTCTTGTGATCACGCAATAATATATTATAAAACAGAAAAAAAGAGAATATTTTTCTTAGTACTTAGTAACAAAAAAATATAATTTTTTTTTTATTTTCAACTTAATTAGTAAACAACCAATTTTCGCGGTTTTTATTGATATTTTAATAGATTTAATAAGATTAAGGAAAAAACGGTTTGTAATTAAGAATTAAATATGGAAATGACAAATTAAAACCAAAATTAAACTAATTATTGTATAATATCGTTATTTTTTATCGCTGCTTCAAAATTTCAGTAATATTACGGTTATTACCACCATAACCATAAAAATAATGATATTATCGTGTCAAACCTTCTAAAAATATATAATATTTTAGTTTCGTTTAATTCGATAACATTTCGATAAACAGTAATTGGTTATCGTTTAATAGACTACCTAAGCTCGGACGTCACAATGGGCGGGGGTTTTAAAAACCTTTCCAAACATTTCTAATTTGTGTGTATTTGTCTCCTAACAAGTTGAAAATATTGTTTTTTTTAATTGTTTGAAGAATAAAGACTTTTCGTTATAAACATTCATTATATTGTTATATCATTGTTTGATTAAAACTTTAATTATTTTTTACTGTATTTCAAAGTGTTTTGTTGTTGTTTTTTGGGATTATTTTAAAATTAATCAATAGATCATTGAATATATTTACGAAGTTAAAGAATATTTAAATTATTGTTTTATTCTTTTTTCGTTGCCAGTGATTTTATCCTGTAAAAGACTAAACATATTCGTTTTCTCGAGGTTTAAGTTGTAATATAACATTATGTGGAAACCTTTTTATCAAATTGTCATACTGGGTGTTTTTAAATGTTGTTGGGAATCTAGGGAATTTAATATCTCAATATATATTTGTCTTATAGATTATCGCAAAGCGTTCGACATTCGTCAAGTTACAACACTAAAATACAACTTTTTACACTTATTATATGCTAATTTCTTAAAATGCCCTCACATAAATAATTTTTATAAAATTCTCTAGTATATAACTTATTTAAAACAACCAAATATCTAATATTATGTAGTATATAACTTATAAATTATTTTCTATAAACCCCAATCGTCACAATACCCCAAAATAATATTTAAAATAAATAATTTACTTATTATTTCTTTAAATATTAATTTTCTCATACCTTATTAAATTTAATAAATCAAAATTTTTTTTTTTTTTTTATTTAAAATGTGTTAAATACATCCCTGTTCGCTGTCTATGTCAAAACAGAGAACAACGGAGCACAGTTCGGCTATTCTATGGTCAAACTGTGATGTCAAATGGAGCAATGGATGCGATATCAGAGAATAAAATATAACCTTAATTAAAAATATAATCGATATGGTGTTCTGTTTGTTTATAGACAAAATCTAGGAATTATTTCCATTCAAAATAACTTTCATCAATATAAATTGGTAAGTTTTTTTTTTTTTTACTTTATTATATTAGAAAGACATTTTTATAGCAATTATAGTATCAATTTTGTGTCTAACCCCAAATTATGATTTTTAGGGTACAAATTAATTTCCATATATACAAAATTCAACAAGTATGATGTCAAATTGATTCAAAATAATGAAATCTACCATCTACCATTTAACAAATCAAGTCTATTAAATAAAATGGATATATCAGTAAGTTATTAGTGTTATTATATTTGTGTTAAAATGGTCTAAATGGTCCTATTTCTTCGAAAAATTGATTAATATATAATTTTAATGTTTTAACATTTGTTCTAGAGCAGGGATATAGTTTAATAAATTTTGTATATAAATCAACTATCACTAGTATATGCTTTTTTCCTGTTGGACTGAGAACTAAATTTGAAATAAAATCCATGGAAACTGTATTTAGTTTTTCATATACAACATTAGATTTATATGTGTTCTGGTTTTTGAAATTCTTTTCTTTGTTTAGTTGACATATTGGGCATTGGTTAGTAATTTCTTTTGCTATACTTATGTCATTCTTTGCAAAATAATTGTCCCTAAATAGCATCCATAGCTTTCTTGAACCAATATGCATATAATTGTTATGTGAATTTTTCAATATTTTCTTTGCTAAAGTTCTAGTTATTACATATACTTCTATGCCATTTATTATTTTATAATAAACTCCATCTTTCTTAAGGACTTTTTGTTTTTCACTCAAATTGATCTGATCTCTTATAATTTCTTCTTTAGAATATAATCCAGTACTTTCTACTAATTGATTTAATCCAATTTTTATTGTTCGCTGCCCTTTTTGTGATGTATTTTCTAACCTTGATAAAGCATCTGCCACTATATTGGATTTTCCAGAAATGTATTTGATTTCAAAGCAGTATTCACTAAGTATTAGACTCCACCGATGTATTCTACTGTTTCCATATTTGTTATTTAATATAGACGTTAAAGCTTGGTGATCTGTTTCTATTGTAAATTCATTACCCAACAAATAAAATCTTAATTTTGTGACACAGTGTATTATACTTGCTAGTTCTAATTCTGAAACTGAGTAACCCTTTTCATGTGGCTTTGTGATTCTTGAAATGAATTGTATTGGGTATTCGACCCCATCATGTATTTGTAATAATACCCCTGATAATCTCTCTATGGATGCATCTGTTCTTAATATGAATGGCTGTGTGTAGTCAGGATAGTATATTTTCAAATTTGACAGAAAAATGTTCTTAATCTCTTGGAATGCTAGTTCTCTTCTCTGATCCCATCTCCATTTTACACCTTTTCTCAGTAGTTCAAGTAATGGAAGTTCTTTTATACTTAGATCTGGTATCATCCTTTTATAATAATTAATTATTCCAATAAATCCTCTTAAAGTTCTTAAATTGTGTGGTGTTTTATATTCCTGAATGACTTGTGTCCGTTCTGGATCCATTTCGATTCCCTTAGTGTTAAGTTTATAACCTAGATATATGACTTCTTTTTGAAAAAATGTACATTTTTCTTGATTTATTTTTAGTCCAACTTTGTCTAATTTATTTATTATAATTTTTAGGTGTTTCTCATGATCTTCAGCCGTTTTAGAAAAAATTAATATATCATCAATGTAGTGAATTACAAAATGTTCATATTGATCCAAAATATCATGAAGACATCTACATATAGCACTGCAAGATGATTGAAGTCCAAATGGTACTACTTTGAATTGATATACTACTCCATCTATCTGAAATCCTGTATACTGTCTACTTTTTCTTTCTAGAGGTATTAACCAAAAACTATGCTGTAAATCGATTTTAGTGAAAAATGACATTCCTGTAATTCTTCCTAGTATTCCATCTATACTCATTGGTGCTTCAAATTGCTTTTCAGTAATCTTGTTAATATTCCTTGCATCCAAACATAACCTGATTTCACCTGATCTTTTTCGTACTACTACTATGGGGTTAATAAAACGTGTATCTGCCTTCTCATGATTCCATCTTCTAACATATTATTAATTGTTTTGTTTACTTCTTCTCTGTATTTATATGGTATTGGGTATGATTTTGTTTTAAAATCTTTTTCTTCTTTAACTTTTATACTATGGATATAATTTTGTGCAATTCTATTTTCTTTATTGACAAGTCCCTTGTGTTGCTGCAATATGGAAATGACTATTGATTTATATTCTTCAGGGCAATTTAAAACTTTCATTATATCTTCTTCTTTACAAATAAAATTATTCTTCATTATGTACTCATTATTCCTTGCTTCCAATTTTACGCACTCCGCCTCGTAGGCATCCATCTGCTTAAAATTTCCATTCCTTAAATATTCACTACAATAATTATTCTTTACATTCTTCTGGGACATTTCCCTATCATCAAAATACATTTCTTCTTCATAAACATCATTATTTTCTTTTAATAATATCCTATCAACTCTTATTCCTTCTTCCACCTCATCTTTCTGCATAAATTTAATTATTTGCCCTTCCAAAGTTACCATTTTTTCTTCAAAATCTATCTTTACTTTCTTCTTTTCCAATTCATCATTTCCCATTAATATATCAACACATAAATCCTTGACAATAAATCCTTGCATATTAATTTCTTTATTAAGAATATTAATTTTAAAATTGGCTAGTTTATCAATTTCACCCAACTTCTTATTATTTGCACCAACAATTTTAATTTTTGGAATCTTTATTATATCTGATAATTTTAATGTATTAAAAATAAAATTCTCCGAGACTAAAGTACTTTCTGAACCAGTATCTATCATAATCTTAATCATTTTATTTTTGGCCAAAGCATTTATATAAATTAAATTAATAGAGTCAATAATTTTATCCTCATCTAAAGAAATAAATTCAGAAGGTTTTTCATAATAGCAATGGCCTAACTTGTAATTCAGAAAGTTTACTGCACAAAATTTTGATTATTAGAATTGTCAGATTGTATCTGACCACTTGGATCTGATGTCCTATGTCTTTCCCTACTATGACTTCTACTCACATTTTCTTGCCTTGTACTATTTCGTTCCCTGTCTTCGCAGCTTCTATTCCTTCGAATACAATTTACCTGTCTGTTATAGTTAGGTCGCTCTGTATTTCTTCTATTGTTAAAATCTTGTCTATTATTATTAGTACTGTTATTAAAATGTTGTCTATTATAATTAGTATTATTATTAAAATTTTGTCTATTATAACTAGTATTATTATTAAAGTTCTGTCTATTTGGATTACTGTTAGTATTATTAAAATTTTGTAAACTATCACCATACCTAGTATTATTGTTATATGATTGTCTATATTGTTGATTATCATTTTTATTATATTGAAAGTTATTGTTGTTTTTTCTGTTGTTATTATTACTTGTCATATTGCCTCTTTGTATTCTTTGAATAAAATTAATAAAACTATCTATTGTTTGAATATTTTGTACAGTTACGGTTTGCACAACATCAGCATCAAAATGTCTAGATACATTTAAGACTGTTTCATCCTCTCTAAGTGGTGGTTCTAAATATTTTGCAACTGTTATCAATTTCAATGCATAATCTACCATATTTGATTTTAAATTTTGATTATACTTTCCAAAATATAGAATTTCTCTAAACTTGGCTTGTTCTAATTCACCCCAATAATAATTTAAAAATTTATTTTCAAATGTTTGAAAATTATCTAAATCATTCTCAATACTAGCAAACCAAGTTGCTGCATTGTCATTTAATGTCATTCTAATATAATCTTTAATATCATTAATATTATTCACAAATCTTAATTTATGTTTTAAACTATTTATGTATACTCTAGGATGCAAATTTTTTATATTACCAGAGAATTTAATCCCAGTCTCATTTGTTAAATTTAAGTACGGTCTCCCTATGTCTCTCATTTGTGAAATATCATCTATTCTCTGTTCCACATTTCTTATTTGATTACAATTTATTTGGATATTTTGTTGTATATCGTCTAATTTTTCTTCTGTGTTTCTCCTGTCTTCGTTAATTTTTACTTCTAAGTTACATTTCTGTAACTCTATTTTCTGTTCTATATCTATCTTATTATCTTGAATAATCCTCTTTACTTCTGTCCTCTCATTTTCTATCCTTTTCTTGTAGTCATTCCGTATAATTTTTATTTCATTTGCTACTTTTTTCTCTGCAGCTTCAAGTTTTTTATCCATTTGTTTTTCTATTTGTTTTACAATTTTATTATTATTATCCTCTATTTTCTTTTCTAATTTTCTATAATTCTCTTCTAATTTCTGTTCCATTTTTTTCATGTCTTCTTTGACTTCTTTTGAATTCTCTTCCAATTTTTTTATGTCTTCTTTGACTTGTTTTGAATTCTATTGCAATTTTTTTATGTCTTCTTTGACTTCTTTTGAATTCTCTTCCAATTTTTTTATGTCTTCTTTGATTTCTTTTGAATTCTCTTCCATTTTTTTTGTATTCTCTTCCATTGTCTTGTTCATCTGCATCATTAATGACATCAAAGCTGCCATATTGACATTTTCCTCTCTTTCTGGATTCATTTCTGCAGTATCTTGTGGAACTTGAACTAAACTCTCCTCTTGTATAGGTTGTGTTTCTACTTCCACATCTTCTTCATTCTTTTTGCTTCTTGTACCTTTCTTTCCTTGAGACATTTTGAGACTTTACTTGTTCAAATATAATTAAAAATAAAATCTATAATTTTTTCTTTCTACTGATAATTAATTTAATTATATCAGAGCACTTATCTTCCCAAACTAATTCTTTTAAATAGAGAGCCACCGCGTTGGGTGCCAAATTGTTATGATGTGTTTTTTGTTTGAATGATGAGCAATGAGTATTTTTAATAATATAATATATAGGGTTTTTATCGCGGTTCTCAAAGAATTAGCTTGTAAGTACTTTTTTAAATTATCTTTATTATAACTATTATGAAACACACATATATATCTAACCTAGCCAATGTAAATTTAAAATAAACTATCTTTAAATTGATGTTCTTATAAAACTAATTAAATTCTATAGACAATGTTAAATTTAAACAAACTATCTTCAAAATTGAAATTGTTATAACACTAACTAAATTATATTAACAAAATTTTGTACCTTTCTTTCACTGAATGCCTAAATGAACTGTTTTCCACTATATATATTCTAATCACCACTGAATGTCTTCGTACTTCAGTTATCCTTGTTTTTTGTGAAATTACTTTTTCCAATTATCAGCTTCTACCAATTTAAGATATAGTTTTCTTCACCAGCATTTATACACCACCAACCAAACCAGCAAACAGCATTTATATTTATTCTTCTTTTCAATATACCAATATCCAATTATTATAAGTTGATTTATACTAATCTCCAACCATAATATAATTTAATTTCTTCCAATATACTTTTATAATCTTCAATAATTATTTGTGTATAATTATAAATGTGCATTAATTATATGCATAATTTTTAATCTTCATTTAACTCACTATATTAAACAATTCGACTATTTGTACCTGATTCACTGACTCCAACTAACTTTCATATTTCTTACTAAACTTTTCTGACTGACTTCTTGAAAATTATGAACAATTTACTTCACTATTCACTAACTAAATGTGTCTATTAACTTTCATAATGAACTGGCCTGACTTCTGACTAAAAACTTCCTGACTGCTTGACTTCAGACTAAAAACTTCCGAAAAACTGCCATCTTGAATCCAAATCACGGGTATTTATATGTTTTTGGATTTCTAGAACCATCTGGTAAGAGATCATGTTCCAATTTGTTCCATTACTTCCATATAGATGTTCTCGAAAAAAATATCTGTTCGATCCACCGCCATAATCATTATTTCGAGAATGTTCGACTGTAAACAATGGTCACACTCTACACTCTGGATAATTCGTTAATGTTCCATTGATAATTTTGTTGACATTTAGGCTTTTCAGATCAGAATAAACATTCAAATTAGTAACTAACACTCTAATTTAATAAAATACACATTTCAAACAATATAACCCCACTTATATTCGTATTATGATTAATTTCTATCTGTCAATCCACTGTATAGTTGGTTGCCTAAGCACATGGCTCACTTAAACATATATCTACCACATTATAATTACTAAAATACAACTTTTTACAATTATTATATGCTAATTTATTAAAAATGCCCTCACATAAATATATTTTTATTAAATTCTCTAGTATATAAATTCTTAAAATAATCAAATACTTTTTTATATCTAATATTATGTAGTATATAACTTATAAATTATTTTCTATAAACCCCAATCGTCACAATATATATATATATATATATATATATATATATATATATATATGTATATATATATATATATATATATATATATATAATATATATATATATAATTATATATATATATATATATATATATATATATATATATATATATATATATATATATATATATATATATATATGACACCCATATTTTTCTTGTGATCACGCAATAATATATTATAAAACAGAAAAAAAGAGAATATTTTTCTTAGTACTTAGTAACAAAAAAATATAATTTTTTTTTTATTTTCAACTTAATTAGTAAACAACCAATTTTCGCGGTTTTTATTGATATTTTAATAGATTTAATAAGATTAAGGAAAAAACGGTTTGTAATTAAGAATTAAATATGGAAATGACAAATTAAAACCAAAATTAAACTAATTATTGTATAATATCGTTATTTTTTATCGCTGCTTCAAAATTTCAGTAATATTACGGTTATTACCACCATAACCATAAAAATAATGATATTATCGTGTCAAACCTTCTAAAAATATATAATATTTTAGTTTCGTTTAATTCGATAACATTTCGATAAACAGTAATTGGTTATCGTTTAATAGACTACCTAAGCTCGGACGTCACAATGGGCGGGGGTTTTAAAAACCTTTCCAAACATTTCTAATTTGTGTGTATTTGTCTCCTAACAAGTTGAAAATATTGTTTTTTTTAATTGTTTGAAGAATAAAGACTTTTCGTTATAAACATTCATTATATTGTTATATCATTGTTTGATTAAAACTTTAATTATTTTTTACTGTATTTCAAAGTGTTTTGTTGTTGTTTTTTGGGATTATTTTAAAATTAATCAATAGATCATTGAATATATTTACGAAGTTAAAGAATATTTAAATTATTGTTTTATTCTTTTTTCGTTGCCAGTGATTTTATCCTGTAAAAGACTAAACATATTCGTTTTCTCGAGGTTTAAGTTGTAATATAACATTATGTGGAAACCTTTTTATCAAATTGTCATACTGGGTGTTTTTAAATGTTGTTGGGAATCTAGGGAATTTAATATCTCAATATATATTTGTCTTATAGATTATCGCAAAGCGTTCGACATTTGTCAAGTTACAACACTTATGGCAGATACTAAAAGAAAGAAGGTGTACCACAACATTTAATTTCGCTTAGAACTGAACTATCTTCTTCTTCTTCTTAGTCGTTAACCTGATGCAGGTATCGTGATATCATGAACTGAACTATACGAACACACTATTGGAACAGTTGAAGTGCTTGACATACTCTCAAACGAATTCCATCCAGAACAAGGTGTCAGACAAGGATGTATACTGTCTCCATAATTATTGAATATACTTATGTATATGGGGAGCATATTATGAAAAGAGCGGTTTAAGGATGAAAAAGGGCATCTAAATAAATGGCCTCGATATAAACAACCTACGTTTTGCAGAAAACATAGCTCCTCTTGCAAATAGTTAAAAAGAGTTAATTGATTTCATATGACTGGTTGAAAACGAAAGTCAAATATTTGGTCTGCAGTTAAACATATCGAATACAAAGATCATGATAGTGGATAGACTACATAACAATCATCCACACATAACCACGATTGACCGGTTTGAGATTGTGAACTCATATTTATATTTGGAACTATTGATCACAAACACAGGGTCACTAAAACAAGAAATAAAACGTAATTGTGGTCTAGAAAAAGTCGCCGTAGAAAAGATGGCCAAAATATGGAAGGACTTTCAAATTTTAAGAACTCTTAAAATGAGGTTGGTCCACTGCTTAATATTCCCAATACTGACATACGGATATGAATCTTGGGCCCTATGATAAGCAGAAGAACGAAACATAGACGCCACTGAAATGTTCTGTTGGAGAAGAATGTTCCGAATTCCGTGAATCGACCACAGTACAAATAATTCAATTCTAAATGAGCTAAAAGTCAGCAAACGGCTATCCATCAAAGTCCATCTCCAACAATTAAAATACTTTGGACATGTTATGAGATATGACACAGAAAACATGGAAAAACTTATTATCTAAGAAAAGCTAGAAGACTGAAGGTTACGAGGAAGATCCCCAACAAGATGGAGAGAGAGAGAGAGAGAGAAAGACAGAGTTTGTAAAATGTAAATTATTATGTCCAGTTAAATGTATGATTTGGTTAGTAAAATATAATAAAGGTTAGTAAAATATAATAAAATATAAAAATAAAGGCCTTAAGCAGGGCTGCTGTCTCTTCCCGACATTATTTAAAATTTATCTAGAACAAGCTCTAAAACTCTGGAAGCGCAAATGTAGAAATATGGGAATGCCAATTAACAACAATAGCATATACACTTTGTCATTTGCAGATGATCAACTAATGATAGCACAAGGTTATGAAGATATTGAGTATATGACTCGAAAATTATTTATACTCGAGGAGTATAAAAAATGGGGACTAGAAATCAATATCCAAAAAACCGAGTTTATGTGTATCGGCGGGAAACAACACGACCTCATATTGGAAGATGGAGAAGTTATCAAACATTGCAACACATATAAATATTTAGGTATGATCATCACAAAAGAAGGCAACGTAGACGACACAATTGAGGAGAAAAACAACCAAGCAAGAAAAACAATTTCCCTTCTCAATAGTATCCTTTGGGATCAATCAATCTCTAATAATAACAAGCATAAGATATATAATACAATCATTAAAAGTATAATTACCTACTGCAGTAGGACTCTCGATTAATATTATGGGAATAAGCGAAATGCGCTGGACAGATACGGGATACCGAGTTATCAAAGATCACAAAATATTTTACTCAGGAAATCTTAAGAACGAACATATAAATGGAGTGGGCCTAATTATGAATAATAAAATCGCCAATTGTGTCAGTCACTTTGTACCTGTATCAGAAAGGATGCTCTTAGTTCAGCTAAACACAACTCCCATAAAAACAAACATTATTCAAGTATACGCTCCTACAGCGGACGCCCCAGAAGAAATCATAGAAGAATTTTACAATGACCTTACTAATATTGTCAAAAGGATTCGGAAAAACGAAATAATACTAATAATGGGAGACTTTAATGCCAAAGTTGGCAAAGGACAAAGTGGAAATTTAGTGGGATCCTTTGGTCTAGGGGAACGTAATGAACGCGGAGACCGTTTGATTGAATTTGCAACTGAAGAACAGCTCGTAGTGACAAACACCTTTTATGATCTTCCTCCAAGACGACTATATACGTGGAAATCTCCCCAGGATACTCCAGATCACACAGTACGAAATCAAATAGACTATATTCTTATTAACAAACGATTTAGAAACTCTATAACATCTGTTAAAGCGTACCCGGGATCCGACATAAATTCGGACCACAATCCACTTATCGCCAAAATGAAACTTAGTTTAAAGAAAGTTCAAAGACCAAAAATTATGAAGTACGATATTAACCAACTGAAAAATAAAACAGTAAAGGAAAAGGTACAAAAACGCCTAAAAGAAAAAACGTGGGCTCGTACAGAAAAACCATGGGCCCGTACAGAAACAGATAACACAGATGTAGAACTAGAAAATTTGCACAAAGTAAGTCAAGAAATAACAGAAAAATACTTAAAACCTGAAAGAACAAATAAAAAGGAATGGATGACGGAGGAGATTCTATGTATGATGGAAGACAGAAGAAACGCTAAAGATAATAAGAATTACTACAACAACATAAATAACGAAATAAAAAGGGCTATTAAAATAGCAAAAGAAAATTGGTTTAGCTCGAAGTGTACAGAGATAGAGTCATTACAACAAAAACATGATTCATTTAACCTCCATAAAAAGATTAAAGAAGCGGCAGGCTTATATAAACACAAGAACACTGGATTCCTGACAGATAATCAGGGAAACATAGTACTGGAAATAGAGCATAAAAGAGATATTTGGATCAAATACGTGGAAAAAACTTTTGAAGATATACGAAGTAACACTGGTATTACAACAAACACCAATTGCGAATCTGGACCACCATTTACAGTCGAAGAAGTAAAATATGCCATCAAAAGCACCAAAGATGGTAAAGCAGTAGGCCCTGATAATTTTCACTCAGAATTCTTAAAACTTATGGACTATGATGGCATAAAATGGTTGACAAATATATTTAACAGTATATATGATACGGGCGTGGTTCCCCAAGAGTGGTTAGTGTCAACTTTTATAAATCTTCCAAAAAAAACCAATGCGAGAAAGTGCGAAGACTATAGAATTATAAGCCTTATGAGCCATTTACTTAAAACATTTCTAAAGGTCATCAACAAAAGAATATATACAAAATGTGAGGAACAACTAACAAGAACACAATTCGGATTTCGTGATGCTCTGGGAACACGGGAGGCCCTTTTTGCTGTACAGGTGCTATTTCAGAGATGCAGGGATGTGAATTGTGATATATACGTATGCTTTATAGATTACCAGAAGGCATTTGACAGAGTAAAACATGACAAATTAATGACTCTAATGCAAGAAATTGGAATTGACAACAAAGATCTTAGAATTATCAGAAACATTTACTACAATCAAACGGCCAAAATCAAAATAGAAGACCAGTTAACTGATAAAATTGCAATAGAACGTGGAGTACGACAGGGCTGTATTTTGTCTCCATTGTTGTTCAATATTTATTCTGAATGGGTATTTAAGGAAGCTTTAGACGGTTGTGCGAAAGGAATACTAATAAACGGTGAATGGTTGAATAACATTAGATATGCAGATGACACTATAGTTTTTGCCGATAATCTGAATGACTTACAGATATTAACAAATCGCATAACAGAAGTCAGCAACAGATACGGACTAGCTCTTAACATAAAGAAAACCAAATTTATTACAATTAGTAAAAAACCAATACTAAACGCTCAACTTACAATCAACCAACAGAATATCGAAAGAGTCGAGCAATATACATATCTAGGCACCAATTTAAATAGCCAATGGGACTCAACAGAAATTAAACAGCGAATAATAAAAGCAAAAGCAGCATTCGTTAGAATGAGAACTATTTTCAACAGTCGAGACATATCATTAAAAACAAAATGCCGTCTATTGAACTGCTACATATTCACAGTTCTGCTCTACGGAATGGAAGCATGGACACTGACTGTTGCATCTATGAATCGGCTCGAAGCTTTCGAAATGTGGTGTTATAGGCGCATCTTACGTATATCCTGGGTTGACAGAGTTACTAATGTGGAGGTCCTGCGTAGAATGGGGAAAGAATGTGAAATTCTCATGACCGTCAAAACTAAAAAGTTGGAATATCTAGGTCATGTAATGAGAAATCAAGAACGTTACGGCCTTCTCCAGCTGATTCTCCAAGGGAAAGTAAATGGTAAGAGAGGACCGGGAAGAAGACGCATTTCCTGGCTTCGCGAAAGTGGTATAACACGACTACCACTGAACTGTTCCGCGCTGCAATAAGCAAAGTGAAGATAGCCGTGATGATCGCCAACGTCCGGAACGGATAGGCACTTTAAGAAGAAGAAGAAGTGAAGTATGGCAAATAAAGGCAAGATACAAGAGAAAACTTGAGGTAACGGAAATTGATTTCTGGAGACGTTCAGCTGGAAAATCTAGACTAGAAAGAGTAACGAACAACAGAATAAGAGAAATTATGAAAGTAAAACATACAATAGTAGACGATATTCGTACCCAACAACTCAGATGGTACGGTCATGTACAGAGAATGTCTGAAGAACGTCTCCCAAAACAAGTCTTAATGTGGACCCCTCACGGTAGAAAAAAAAGATGAAGATTCCGCCTTAGTTGGAGAGAAGGCATCAATATAGAAATGAAAGACAGAGACATAGAAGAAGACTTATGGATGAATCGAGAGGAGTGGCAACTGGGTATCGGAAGACGTAGGAGAACGTTTTTAACCGATCTATATATATATATATATATATATATATATATATATATATATATATATATATATATATATATGTACATATATATATATATATATATATATATATATATATATATGTATATATATATATATATGTATATATATATATGTATATATATATATGTATATATATATATATATATATATATATATATATATATATATATATATATATATATATGTTTTGGATGGGTTGGAGTCAATAAAAGGGCCATTGGTTAACTAATTTTTATCTCGAGCTTTCAATTGTGTTTACAATTATTATCAAGAGCAAATAAAATTAGTTTAGTAAATAAAAATTACTGCTAATACAACTCAAAAATAATTATTATAAAAATGTCCTAATCGAATAAATGCTTCTCTGAAACTTTTAGTATAATTTTGAAAACATTTTTTTAATACAAAAACAATTGAATTTATAAATTTATCGCATATCGCATATTTATCGTATTTGTGGTGATACTCTAAATGTTCTTGGCTTGCTGCCTCTATTGGCTGCGATCCTGTGCCATATGGACGGCTTCATGTAGGGATTTTCCCACCAGAGTCTTCATTTGGTCTGCCCATCGTATTGGAGATTTCCTCCTTGGTCTTTGGCCTTCTACCTTTCCTTCTACTACCAATAGTTCCGTTTCAGTTAGTACGATTCTTTATTTTCTTTCTTTCTGACTTCAGTATCCCCCGTCTCTAATAAGCTATCTGTAGACCCACGTCCCAAAGCTCGCCGTTTTATCCTTCAAAATACATGAGTACCGGTTGCATGTTCTAGTGAACGTATCTTCTTCTTCTTCAGTGCCTTATCCGGTCCGGATGTTGGCGATCATCAAGGCTATCATGGTTTTGTTGACTGCTCTGCGAAACAGCTCCGCTGAGATCATCCCAAACCATTGTCGGAGATTTTTCAACCACGAGATACGACGGCGTCCCGGTCCTCTTCTGCCAAATACTTTACCCTGCATAACAAGTTGAAGAATTCGATATTTTTCTTCGTTCCGCATCACGTGGCCGAGGTACTCAAGCTTGCGTTGTTTAATTAAATTAAGCACTTCTTTTTCTTTTGTCATGCGCTGTAGGACCTCAACGTTGGTGACATGGTCCACATAAGATATTTTTAGTATCCTTCTGTATATCCACATCTCGAAGGCTTCGATTCGTTTTTCAGTGGCTTGCGTCAGTGTCCAGGCTTCAACTCCATACAGTAACACTGGAAGAACGTAGCACCTCACTATTCGCATCTTGGTTCCCAAACTGAGATCACTGCAGCACAGCAAGGATCTCAACTTAATAAATGTAGACCGTGCCATTTCAATTCTGGATCTAATCTCTTGAGCGTAGTCCCACTGTGCGTTGAGGGTAGTTCCGAGGTAAGTGAATCTGTCGACTCTCTGGATCTCTTCGCTACCTGCCATTAGTGCCCCGGGATCTAAATTTGTACGGCTGACAACCATGAATTTAGTTTTCTTAATACTAAGGTTCAGTCCGTATGTTACGCTCACAGTTCGCACTCGGTCTAGTAAGGCCTGCAGATCGTTTAGGCTGGTTGCTAGTAACACAGTGTCATCGGCGTAGCGGATATTATTGATGTATTCACCGTTCACTCGGATTCCCATGTCTAGGTTTGTGAGGGCTTCATTAAAAATCTCCTCAGAGTATATATTGAAAAGAGTCGGCGATAGCACACATCCTTGTCTTACTCCTCGCATGATCTTCACTTGGTCGGTCAGCTGGTCTTCGACCTTGACTTGAGCACGCTGGTTCCAGTATAAATTCATGATGATCCGAATGTCCTTCTCATCCAATCCAACTCTTTGTAGTGCGGTGACCATCTTCTGGTGCTGACAACGGTCAAATGCCTTGGCGTAGTCAATAAAACAAATATAGACATCACAACTGACATCGCGGCATCTCTGAAGTAGGACTTGTAAGGTGAAAAGTGCTTCACGTGTACCCATAGAATTGCGGAATCCGAATTGCATTTCACCGACATTTTCTTCGCATTTCTTGTAAATTCTGGCATGTATGATTTTAAGAAAAATTTTAAGTGCATGACTCATAAGACTGATAGTTCGGAAATCTTCGCACGTTTTCGCAGATCGTTTTTTTGGTAGCGTTACAAATGTTGACAATAGCCATTCCTCTGGGATATTACCTGAATCGTATATGGCGTTGAACAGTTCAGTTAACTCCTTCGTGCTCACTTCACTCATCACCTTAATAAGTTCAACGGGTATTTCGTCCGGACCTGTAGCCTTACCATTCTTAGACTGTTGTAAAGCAGCCTTTACCTCGCTTTCTAGAATTGACGGCCCTGTCATGCAATTTATTTCCGGAAGGTTGCCGCGGTCGTCCCAGAAAAGTTCTTCGATATATATTTTCCAGGTAACCCAACTTCTCATTCACTGTCGTCGCCAGATTACCGTCTTTATTTATGAGGTGTGTGTTTCTCCTCTTGTATTGAACGTATCTATTCCTGGAATTCTTAGTCTACCCTTTATTCCACAATTAAATTTTCTCTTCGGTTAACTTTGATGTTACCGACGTTAATACCCAATTTCTGGGCATCCTTTCTTCCCATCCAAGTTCAATTTTCATTATAATCTTTAATGTAGTGGTTTCTCCTGGGCTCCTACATCCTTATGCCGTTGACCATATACAGGATCATCAATATCTCAACCCTAGGACAAAAGAGTACCCTAACACTTACCAACTCTCCCGCTTGTAACCGTGTTTAGTAAGTATCTGGATTCTAGCTTTTGTAAAGCCAATATCCAATCCCTTTCTACTCGTCCACACCGCAATCTGATTAACCACTCTATTTATCCTTCTTTTTAATTTCTTTTCTGTTCTAACCTGACTACGATAGTCAACTCATGGGAGTAACCCACAAGCAGGACGTGCAGCGTCCCAGCACCCGGGCATTATTTGTATTGCGTACATTTTACATGGATTAAAAGATTACAGAAAATTTTCTTCTAAATTCCACACCATATCGCTCCCGACTAAATCAGTAACAATAAAGAATTTAGCCACCTTCATTAAAAAATTCAGTTACATAAATTTTTTTATGGTTTCGCGTAAATTCCGCTTAAACAATGAGATCCAAATTCTTTTATGTATTAAAGAAGATCGATACATTTTGATTACTTTATTATTATATTGCCAATATGTTAAAGTTTTTTATGGTATAAATAATACGTAAACTTAAAAAAACAGCAACATTTGGGAACCTTATTGACTATTGTCTTTTTTAAGGGTATATACTGAGCGAAGCACAGCACACACCTCTCTAGCATGGTATTTCCCATACTGTCCTATAGTAATAAGTAGAGGAGAGTTGTTATGATGCCATTTGCAATAATGTGCACTACAATGTTGCCATTACCAAAGTTTTATTTTCCTTATGCAATAAACATTCTGTAAAAATCAGTAGATTTAAATTTAAGTCGTGATTTTAGTCAAACTTGCTATCTTTATTTTTGGAAAATATTACATAGTTATCCTACAATAATGCATCACAATTATTACGTGGAGTAAATATGCAAACCATAAAATGACAAGTCCATCGAGACATAGATAACATAATAACATTACGTAATAGAAACATTACTACATAATCCATCTGTTAATATAAGCAACATTATGTTAGAGTAGATAAAATATATATTGATTTGGTTACTTTCTACTACTTAAATAAAACTAAGACCTAAATAAAAAATACGCAAAATGCAAACTTACATACAAAATGTACCAACCAACAGCTGATGATTCGACTAATATTTCTATCGGTGGTTTTGTGAGAATTAAATAAACTATTAACACAAACAATGTAGTAGTAAAAAACCAGAATATAAATCCACAAGTGTACCGTTGTAATGGAGAACGAAATAATATTGTGCCCCAGTCTAGCATCCAGTGTAGTACATCGTCTGCAAACAAAATGATATTAGAAAGTTTACCAGTGATATACATTGGAAATTGTGAAAGGATTAGCTAGGTTTTGCATCGATTTACTTCGTTTTAGATGTCGATGTTCTTTTCTCGCCAATTTGAGAGGTAGAGGTTTTCTGGATTCTTGCTTTTGGCTGATCGAATCCAACCCTGTATCCGAGATTTCAACCGTTCCTTCGAAAGTACATAGATCGAGTAGATTATAAGAAGATATATTTGGATTAGGCGCTGGTAGGTATTAAATCTGCCTTGTAAATGAACGTTTTGGATTGTAATTTTCCTTGCTCTCTACTTCACTTTTGAACTTAAACACAGGGTTGCTTTTACGACACGGGTCTGCACCATTCTGCTTATGTGGTTATTCCATTCTTTTTTTCTATTTTGTGTCCATTCGTTTATACACTGTATTGCATTATTGGTCTTACACTGGCCTTATAAATTCTTGACTTCATCCCAGTGTTAATGTGTCTCTTTCGCCATATAGTGTTATTAAGGCATCCTGTCAGTCTATTTGCTTTTTGTACTTGATCCCTCACTTCTTTGTCCAGGTCTCCATAGCTAGACAGTGTAATTCCCAGGTATTTTATTTTCGTTATAACTTGTCCAATACTAATGACATCAATTTCTATTTTACATCTGGTTGGTTATTTGCTGACTACTATTGTTTTAGTTTTCTGAGTTAAGGTTGTCATATTAAATTCTTTTGCTCTTATGTTAAATCTGTGGACCAGTCTTTGCAGACTATCTTCATCATGGGCTATCAATACTGCGTCGTCTGCGTAACAGCGTATTTTTATTTCTTTGTTTCCCATTCTGTATCCTCTTCCTTTGTTACGATTTTGATGATTTCATCCATGATCAAATTAAAGAGTATGCGGCTCAATGAATCCCCTTGTTTTATTCCGCTGCCTATTTGTATAGGTTCTATAAGTTATCCATCTATTCTGACTTCCTTTTTGTTGTTTTGGTAGATGTTTTCGATAGATTTTATAATATTTAGGGGAATTTCTCTATTATACAGAAGATGGATTACATCTTTGAGTCTTACTCTGTCAAACACTTTCTTTAGGTCAATCAGACACATAAATGCTGGTCTATTATTCTCTAGTGATTTCTCAGTAAATTGCTTTATAACAAATATTGCATCTGTACACGATCTTCCACTACGAAAACGCTGTTGTTCATCTGCTAAACTTATCATCTGATTTATTAATACTAAAGACACCACTGGAAGATAAAGAAGATAGACAATATTTTTTATAGTAAATTTGACGGCATCAACAATAGATTGTTACTCTGACTATGACAATAAAACCTATAAAACAGTAAGGAGAGAGGACAACTCGGAGTTTTGAAAACCAGATTATGGAAGAACTTCAGTTGTTTTAAAGAAACATAAAACGATTAAGTTCTATAAGACATTAAAAAGCGTCATAAAGAGTTCATCCAAGCATGTTTAGGGACCCTAACGCACATATTAAAGCGATGCAGTATTAAATATATGGTTTGAAGATTTCAAAGAATTACTCTGCACCGAAATGGAACATGGTACATCTTCCCAAAAGGAAATGCTTAACTAGGGCTCGTATACCACTGATGATGATGATGATACGGTAATAAATAAAATGTTAATCATATTTTACTATATTATGCTATCACTAAATTTTATAAAACTATTGTACCGAAACATGTATTTTTTAAATAAACCCCAAATTTTAAAATAAACAATAAATTGGTATACTGAGAATCCAAACGTTAATTATTATAAGAAACTTGTATGTTATTCCTAAAATGTATTGGAAAAAACAAACAACTTTAGAGTTTTATATATTAAAAAGACAGGTACCTTCAAACGTTTCAAGATTTCCAAATAAAATACTATACACTTTTTTCGATACGAGTTGAGTTACGTACTTCATTATAGGTAGCTAAGACATTTATGTAATGCGGGAATTAGGCAATACCACGGTGTAGTATAATTAATAGCAGCATTATTTATGATTATTGTAATTAGATAGGAATTAAATAATTGATTACAAAACTTACGGACGAAGTCCATTTTTATACTCACGACTTCCATTAAGTAACATATAAATTCGACTTTTTTAATATTAAACTTTATCTTACTTGTTACATTCTGAGTATTAAATAAATTTGTTGATGCTGTTGACTTTGTGGGTCTTACCAGCTTGTGTCGGTTCGTATTGATTCACCTAACCATATCTTATGGCTACTGGCTCTCCAGTAATCTAATTCTTGCTAGATCATTGACAAGGGAGTTGATTAGTTTATTGCCGTGGTTTAAGTTTCTATATCTGTGTTCAGCTGCATGTTTTGGTCTTCATGGATTGTTGGATTTGGCACATACCAAGGAGCATCTGCTATTATTCTTAATATTTTCGACTGAAATGTCTATAAGATTTTTTTATCCCTATCTTTAATTTTTGCCCATCTCCAAAGTTTGATCCGTAGGACTAGTATAATTTTGTCTAATATGAGCTTGTTCCCTAGTAACAAGTTTGGTTTTTTGCCATGTCAGGTAATTGTGTTGTGTACACATTTAAACCGAGAGTTATTTTGTTAATATATAGATATACTTTTGGGGTTTATTCCGTTAGGTAAAATTTTCCATTTTATTTAATGTTCTATTTTTAATCGAAGCCGAAGTGTAGAAATACTTCTTTCTAGTAGGCGAGTAGATTAAATTTTCCAGATTATTTTTTACTTTTCCTTACTATTGAGATTTAGGGTTAGGGTATACATATTATTGATTTATATTTTGTTCATAATTAGGGATTCCGTTATATTCAAAAGTTAGGTTTAAACTGTACATAATAGGTGAAGGGTGAGTTAAATTTAATTGGTAACTGTATATTTACTAAAACTAAGCATGGATTCAATTGTGTTGTACATAATGCATGTTTTTTAGTTTTACAAAATAATTTAGACAACCCTTACAACAATATAACATACCTTGGGAAGTAACTTTGATACTTTTCTGGCACCCACAAATTTTTTTTAGTAAGTTCCTTATTTCAGTATACTTTTCTTATTCATTTATCCTTGATTCTACCGTTTGTCACATTCATTTCTTAGTAACTGTCTTTTACGGACATGCAAATTGGCCGAATCTTTCATTGAGTGTCGAGTGGTCACTCTACGATTTAGTCTGCTAGCCAAGTTGCATTAAATCTCACACATTTTGTATTGTGAGCACATTTATAAACCTTATTACATTTTCTTATATATTTGTGTTACATTGGCAATTACATCAGCCAACTCCATATATTTTTTATAAGGGCACGTACCACAAAGCCCACATCTACAATTTTTTTACACTTCCAAACTTGTGCTGCCGCTTCGAATACAACTTTAATCTGTCAATCTAATGTCATACTAAATATCTCAATCAATATAATCTTGGAGAGAAATGTTCATTACTAGATCAACAAGATATTACCTTACTTTACTCTTGTGAATTAGTAAGGTGAATATACAGTAGGTACTGCCAATTCTCGTGTATATTTTATCTTCTGATCAAGCACTAGTACACTCTTTTTACTAAACTTAGTCCCAACTGTCCAGTAACTTTATTAATTAACTTTTTGCTACGTTGGTCACATTTTGACTTAGATTAAAAGTGGCTAGAAGTTATTATTTAACGAAGCACGGGTGCTCATAGCTAATATTAATTGTAACTTAATTTTCCACATGCAGTTTAATAACAAAATAAGCTGCATCAATTACAAAAAAAAAATGAGCATTTTCTAGTAACAAAAGTTCCGATTGAGAAATGTGCTAAATATAACAAACCTCTTATAGTTGTTTTTGTAGACTTTAAAAAGGCCTTAGACTCAGTACATCAACAAAAAACTTTAGATTCCTTATAATTCCAAAATTCCACATGTAGAATACGCCATAGATACTTAGCAACAATCATATATACTTACAATAACGCAACATCAAACGTTAAAATGCCCAACAACCAATACATAAACAAATTCAAAATAGACAGAGGAGTAGACAGGGTGATACACTCTCCCCAAACATGTTTGTATAGCCCTCCTGCACGATTTTCTTAACGACATACAATGGACATCAGCTGATATCAACATCGATGGATCAATGTTTATTGTTTTGCGGATAATTTATTGATTTCAGAGAATATCCAGATTACATGGTGGTGAATCGTCAAACAGGCCATAGGAAACTCAATGGGAAATTCTAAATTGTTAAATTCCTGCTTCCTCAATTATTTTACGTCACAAATCATAAGAAACTATTTATAGAGGAGTGAAATCTGTATTAAAAACAAATGTTAAAATTGTTTTACGAATATTAAAGGTACTCAAAAATTTTGCAAAAATACATATAGTACATTTTTCAGACCACCCCTAAAAGTCAGGCCACATGTAGTGCAAGAATGTGTGTAACGTGTTGCGTTTGATCATGTTGATGTAATATGTTTGACAATATTTGAATTGAAAATATTTTTATTTTACGATTAAATTATATTAATAAAAAATTTTACTAAATACTACTACTACTGAACAATAAATATTACTTTGTAAACAATAAATTATATTGTTTACAAAGCAATAAAGTTAATGAAATGTACTCAGTTGACGAAAAATTGCAATAATGTTGTATTCAGGCAATAGTGCGAGCCCTACCAGATAACTATTTAACGTAAGATATTATAATACACTCTCCAATTCAAGTCCAGGTTAATACAACAATTCAAAGAATTATAATATAGTTTTACTGTGATCCTTATTCCTAAAAATAATTTATGATAATTTTTAAACAAAAAATTGTATCAAATGTTCAATCAATCCGCAATTTTGTACTTAACAGTATCCCAATCGATTGTAAAATATTCTCGTGTAATATTAGCCAGAACGCGTGGCGTTATTTTTGAACACTCTTCAATAATTCGCATTTTTAAAGCTTCAATATTTGTAAATTTTTGGTCAGAATAGATTTTTGATGCCCCAGAATAATTAATCGTTTGGTGCTATCTCCCAATCTCGGAGGCCACTTATTGTTACAGTCAAGTCAAATCAAACAATTATTGAAGCTGTTTTTAAGGAATTCCTTAACTTCCCAGGTATTGTGCGCAGGGCATCCATCCATTTGAAACCAAATTTCTTCTTCATCTGGAGCTATTTCTGCAAGTCTCGGTAAAGTTTCTTCTTGTAGTAAGTCTAAAAACGTTTTTGAATTAAAATTTTCCTCATACAAAAATGGTCCACTAATATTGTGTCTAAATATTCCTAACCAAACATTTATTTTTCGACGATATTGGGTATGGCTTTCAATAATATCCTCAGGCTTTCTTGTCGACCAAATCCTGTAATTTTTGGTTCATTATTTAATGTTAACGTTCATAATTTAAACGTATCATATTTAACTCCTATAACACTTACCTACAATTTACTGTCGAAACAGAGGAAAATAATATGGTGCCATTCCTCGACATTAATGTAACCAGACATGAGGATAATACAATAAGGTTGGACTTGTACAGAAAGAAAACATTCTCAGGTAGATATGTGTGTATTCTTCTATTCTACTTCTTCCCTTTGAGGTGCCTTTGACACGAAGTTGTAGTTTTTGTTGTTTTTAGATGTTTTTGTGTTGTATTTGTAAAAATACACTTTTATGTTGTTATGTTTTTACTTAAAATTTTAATAATTTTTTAAACATATTTTATGACAATGTTGACAAGAACTAACTGAACATTTTCACTGTACGTTTTAGATGCTAACTTCAATCACTTGTACTAAATAAGTTTTCCATTTAGGTGCTGATGAAGGTGACAGCCTATTACCGAAAATTTCACATTTTGAATAAAGTTCTTCACCAAACTGGCTTATACCATCTTTAGCCAATCCTTGACCTGACGCTTTCCCAAAAGTTATCCACTAAATAAGTGTATTCTTAGCGTCGTTATAAATATATATATATATATATATATATATATATATATATATATATATATATATATATATATATATATTAAAAATTTAAATTATATGTTTCTAGCATTATTTTTGTTCTCTCTGCCGGGTCGTGTTTCTGCTATTTATGTCATTTCTTCATATCCTTTCATTCTGGCATTCTGCGTCTCTGTTGTTTCTATTCACTCGATCTTCCACTTCTGTTTCGAGCTTTCCGTAGCTAGATCGTGTGATGCTTAGATATTTAAACTCCATCACTTGTTCTATCATCTGACTGTCTTTGGTCTGATGATCTGTTCTTCTATTGTATATTCTCTTTGAGAGATTATTATTGCGTCGTCTGCATAGCAGATTATTTTAAGTTGTTTTTCTCCCATTTGGCATCCTTTTTTCGTTTTTGATTATTCCTAGAAGTATTTCTCTTGCGTATAATAAGTGGATAACGTCCTTGAGTTTGACCCCGTCAAATATCTTTTTAAGGTGCATGAAACATAGATGTACATGATCTTTCCGATCATGTAACCTTGTTTTTCTTCTGCTAGTATTACAATTTCATTCAGTTTATTTGTTATCATTTTTGTTGTTAATTTTAGTGTTATGTTTAATATTTTAATTCCTCTGTAGTTCTCCGAATACGATTTGTCTCCTTTTTTAAAGGATGAGATTGACCAAAAGGAAAAAGACAGTTAAGATTTGATTTCACGTGTAGTGAGTCTGTGTATCCGCTTATACGTATTTCGCCCTAAAAGCGCTCTTCAGAACGGCTATTCACAGTCGCTCTGAACGTGAAAATAAATCTCTTCTGTCTTAGGAAGTAACTCTAACAAGGCTTCGTATGGACGCAAATAGTGACATCTGATATTAAAATCCGTAAACTAATTTTTGAAACCAAATTCAGATTTTTGCTTTAATCTGTGCCTTCTAAGAATTGCAAGGCAAAACAGACGTTGATAAAGATGTTGATGAAATTGATCTTCATTTTTGTGGTATTCTATTTTGTTTATTATTTTTTGAATTAGTTTTAATAATTGGTCAGATCTGGTCCTCCTTACTTTATTAGTTCGTTCGGTATTCTGTCCTCTCCTGGTTTTTGGATTTTCTACTTTTTAATTTCTTTATTACGTCTTTTAAATTTTGGTGTTACAGAAGAATCCTACGAATATGGACTCAAAGAATATCAAACGCAGAAGTTACTAGAAGAATAGAAAATAAAGCTGAATTAATATTGACTATCAAAAGAAGAAAACTTGAGTACTTAGGCCATGTTATGAGAGGTCAAAGAGACTCATTATTGCAGCTTATTATACAAGGCAAAATTCGAGGAAAGCGAAATGTTAGAAGACGAAGAGTATCGTCGCTTAAGAACTTGATTGAATCGTTTTAATGCAGTAGTGCAGAACTATTTAGAGTGGCAGTCAACAGGGTCCGCATAGCCATGATTATTTCCAACCTTCGATAGAAGATGGAACTTAAAGAAGAAGATTACTTCCTTTACCTCTCCCTCCTCAATGTTTAGTTTTTGTTTGTCGTCACTTCCGGTGTTAGTGGTTCATTATTGTCACTTTTAGCAAATAGGGATCGAAAGTAGTCTGCTCATGTTTCCTTCTGAATGTGTGGTTTTGTTAGTTCGTTCATGTCTTTTCTTACTCCCCTAATCATTTTTCATATTTCTCTTTGTGTTCCGTAGAAATAGTCTTCTATCTGTTTTGAGAATCTTTGCCAGTATTCCCGTTTATCCCAGTTTATAGTCGAATTAAAACGAATTCTTTTCCAGTATACGGTGCTTCCCTATCAGTCACTTTTTTGTTAATGATAGCAGAAACCATTGTTCCATTGTAGGTGTCTCTGAAATAAATTAGTCTGGGATGTTGCTTTGAAATGCTTAATTCTCTTATTGGTCTAGTTTTAAAAGGTGCTTTTGTAGCATAGATAGGTACAAGAAAAGTGTCCCAGCTACGAACCAAGTAGTTATCAACCACTTCTACTTTATAAGGCGCAGGTTTTTGACGAATCAATCGTAACACTGCTTCCCAATCTTCTGGGGTTTCTGCTGCACTTTTTTGGTTAACGATACTAAAATCTTTATCCGTCTCCATGTAGGAGTGACCTCTTATATAAAAGGTCACTAAAATAGAGTCAAATCTGTTTATTTTATAGACTAAATAATGTAGAAACCGGAATATCATCCAATTTTTATTTTGGCCTCCACACGAATCACAGAAAATCACTAAGTTACGAAATGTCTCAGGATACGAGTACATAACAACATCATTATCACTAAGTCGATGTACATTAAAGGAGTAGAAAGACAAATGCCTTTTATAATACACGTCGTTACTCGTAATATTAGGCATTGGAAGGTTTTTATTATAGTCCATGGCTATGACTTCATATTTTCTTGAGGTCCTTGCTCGTTGTTTAGCTTTTGTTTTTCGTTTGTAAAATGTCTGTGCTTTCAGCAAGTGAAGTTTCTGCCCTGTTTTAAGTTTATGAAATAATTTTTCATCTTTAAATTCCCTTATTTTTATTTTGGAAATATCACAAATGCTGCAAGTATCGGTTCTGGGATACCCAAAGGAGATATTAAAGCGTGTGTTGAATGTTTTTCTATATACTTTATAGCACACCGCTCTATTAGGATGTTTCCCAAGCAACATTTTGTGCATCTTTTTAATGTTAAGCTCCTCTGGAAGGTACTTCCTGCTAGATTTTTTTAGGTTGTAGTGACTCATGCGCCCTTTGAATTATTTTATGTTATTTAAAATTAACTGCATAGTTTCTTCAGATATTTCATTGGGTCTTGAGCCATGTTTACCTCTATTGTCCTTGACAATTGTACCATGTTTTAGGGCTTTTTGTACAGTTTGTAATCTTCTCGTGGATATGCCATGAATAGCAACAAAAGCTTTTTAACAAACCTGAACGTCTTCTTTTGCAGGTGATGTACGCTTCTCATCATTAGGTACCGCAAGGCGAATTCTGTAAGAAAAAGAGCCATCTCTTACGTTGCAATTCTCTTCGTCATTTCTTGGCCTTCTTTGAGTTACAGGAAGTATGGATATTAGACCACATAAATACACACTTTGCTCGTCCCAATTCAGCATAGAATTAAAATTACGAATAATTGTATTTCTTTGTTCAACCGTTATATTTTCAAAACACTGATAAAGTTTGCAAAGGCAGTCCTCGCCTGTTTCGTGAGTTTGCACTTTTAGCGCTTTAGCTACATCACGTATTCACCCAAACTTTTTCGTTTTCTTGTAGTTTTTGACTGTAAAGCCTCTTCCATTTCACTGTCCTCACTTTCCATATTAATAAACAATAGTTCAAACTTACTAAACGTTAAAAAACAAACTGTGATTATGATAATAATGATACTAAAATAGACAACTTGTATAAATTCTGAACACTGACTGTGATTTTCCGTTGTAAATTGTCCCTACGGACAGGCGCATTGAGCACCTAAATCTGACTTATAGCATTGTTGCCTAGTTGAACCTTGACTTGCAGCGCTCTTCCATTGTACAGCAATATTTTATTCGTTTGCAACGTTTGACTTATTGCACTTTTATTTTGTTTGATATTTGTGGATTGTACTACGTGTATCTAAGTATCGAAAAATGTACTCATAAAAAAATGGATAAAAATTGACTTACAGCGTTTTCCCCTGTAGTCTTCAATTGTTTAAACTGTGAAGTTTTTGTAATAAAATCGATAAGCTTTCAAATAAAGGTTAAAAAAATAGTCATAACTTACTGTGGAGGTAATCTTCTTTCATATTGGTCAAGAACAATTTGTGAAACATATTATTTAGTGTGGTAATTACAAACAAGAAAAACAGCAGTAAGATAGTAGCAACAGAGATGGAATGCCTACGAAGATGCTGCAGAGTAACAATAATGGATAGGAGAAGTAATGACGAAATAAAGCAAAGAACATCAATAGAAACAGACATACTAACATATATAGAACAAAAAAAGACTAAAGTGGTATGGACATGTAAGAAGAACTAGCGACAGCAGATGGATAAAGAGAATAACCAAATGGAGCCCTATAGGAAGGAGGAAAAGAGGACGACTCCGAAAATCCTGGAGTAACGAAGTAGACGACGCCATGAGTAAGAGAGGCCTAAACGATGGCGAATGGGACAATAGAGAGAGATGGAAACGGTTGAGCGAGGGAAGGCAGTGAATACTGTCGAATCCCTGAATATACTTATATATATAATTACAAACAACAGCTAAAAACAAAAAAACTCAACTATCAAAGATAAGAAAATTGAGCGAGTTTTTGTTTTATTTATTTTACCAGTGGCGCACTGAAATTCATTAAATTTGTAATTGAAATTAATTTTAACAATCAGTTTTAACTATACAGTACATCGAATTTACAAGTACCTACTCTATAGGATGACGAGGAATTTTTATAGTTGTAAGATCAGCTGAGTATCTTAAGAAAGTAAAGGCATTGATTTTAACTATCCTTGTGATCAATGTAGGAGAGTTATCTGTGATGGTTTATCTTCTTCAGAAGTTTGCGTAGTATTAATTACAACCAGAGTTTTGTTATCTTATGGTTTATTTATGTAGAGTTAACAGCATCATTGATATATTTTTTTATTGTTAGAGGAGTAATACACCTAATCCTATTAACCAAAATTTTATATTTAACCTAATCTGCTACTTTACTCTCCTAGGTATTCCCAATGGTTCACCTTAGAATCAATGATTACTATAGTTGCATACTTCACTATTGTGGCTACGTTCACTGCCCGAATGTAAACTGACATTTATAAATTTATCACTGTCACACAGTGATAAATTTACTCTTACTAGGACAGCCCTATATCTGTAGATTGTATGACCATACTGATTTTTTTTGTTTGTAAACTAATACCTTGTTTTTGATTTTAAGATATGAACTTCTACCCACTAACCAGTATAATCTCTTGTATTTCATCTTCAGTTCTTCAGCATTCTTTCTGATATGTTCCTGTCACTTTAATTTGCTATCTAAATGCAGTCCTAGGTATTTATCTGTTTTTTTTGTACGACACGATTTTATTGTTTAGTCTAACTGGGTGATTATTTTTTTTGTAACTGAAATCGATATGACCAGATTTCCCTTCATTAATTTTTATGTGTCATTTATTATTCCAAGTACTTATTTTGTTCACTGCATTTTGTCCAGTTGTTTCTTGGAGTGTTTCACCGACTGTTAGTATTGCAGTGTCGTCTCCAAATATGCCAAGTTTAATATTTTCCGTAGCAGGGATGTCATCCTCATCATTCTGGCTTTACAACCCTGCGTGGGTCCTAGTCTCCTCAAGAATTTCTCTCCAATCGTCCCTATCCATCGCCTTTCTCCGCCAAGCATATATTCCCATTTCTCATGTCTTCATCGATGTTATCAAGGAACCTTGTTCTGGGTCTTCCTCTTCTTGTCTGATCAATGGGTCTATCAAGGAGCGTTTTTCTAGCTGGGTCATTTTGTTCCATCCGCATTACATGTCCTGTCCACCTCAGACGTCCTATCTTAATATGTTTTACGATATCAGGTTCCTGGTATATTCTATAAAGTTCGAAGTTGTATCGTCTTCTCCACACTCCATTGTCATTCACTGCTCCATAGATTCGCCTTAGTACTTTTCTTTCGAAACATCCTAACATGTTTTCATTATTTTTTGTTAGGAGTCCAGGTCTCTGAACCATATGTTAATACTGGGCGTATTATTGTTTTGTAGAGTTTTATTTTTATATTTCTTGATATATGTAATTGTGGATTTAAGGAGGAGATTGAGCCCAAAATAGGATCTGTTGGCCGTGCAAATTCTGCGGTTTATCTCTGCGGTAGTATTATTTTCAGTATTAAGGAGCGCTCCCAAGTATACAAATTCGTTCACTGCTTCGATGACGTCGTTTTCTATAACAAGTGGTCGTAGGATTTGTGGTTGCGTGCTTATTTTCATATACTTCGTTTTGTTGGTGTTTATTATTAAACCGATTTTTGTAGCTGATTCTTTTAATGCTACTACTTATATTATATATTGAACCAGTGGCTGTGATTTGTGATATACGCATTACTTTTTCCAGAGCCAGATTGAACAAGATACAGGAGAGAGGACCTCCCTGGCGCAGCCAGTTATTTGTTTTAAAAGGTTCAGACAGTTCTCCCTGAATTCGTGCTCTACATCAACTTTTTCAAGAGTTAGTTTTGTTAAATTTACCAACTGATTTAGTATTCCTTGCTCTTTCATTGCTTTGAACATTTCTCTTCTATTCGCAGGCCACTTTGTAGTCTATAAATATGTGATGATTATCAATGCCATATTCCAGTGTTTTTTCCAAAATTTGTGTCAGGGTTGCAATGTGATGAATTGTAGATTTACCACCTCTGAAACCCCCCCGGTATTTTCCTACTATCCGTTCTGCATATGGTGCCATACGGTGGCATAGTACTGTGGAAAATATTTTATACGCTGCATTTAGAAGCGTAATTCCTCTGTGGTTAGAGCATTTAAAGATATCTCCTTTTTTGTGTATGGTTCAAAGTATTCCAATATTCCAATCATTTGGGAGGGATTTCTGTGTCCATATTTCTTTTATAAGCTGCTGTAATGCCATAATGGTATCATGGCCACCTTCTTTATATAGTTCAGCTGGGAGATTATCTATTCCGGGTGATTTGTCTCTGGCAGCAGGGCTGTCACAGGTATATCATAAATATAGTACGGGTCCCAGAACACTGCCCTATGGGATTCCTGCTTTGATTGGTCGAAGTTCTGAATTTTCGCCTTACTGTATAACTCTGTCTTCCAAATATGGCTATTAGCTAGACATGGTGAATGGAAAGATATCTTTTGGGTTTTAGTAACAAGCTTTTGTGCCACACTTTATCGAATGCTTCTGTTTTGTCTAGGAAATTCTTCTAGAGATATGTATAATATTTGTTATGCGATGTATTTGGTTTATTGTTGAGTGTTTATTACGGAATACAAATTGATGGGAAAGAATAATTTGTTTGTAGGTTTGTAAAGGTTGTATTTTTATTTATATTTTAGCGGTATCTTCTCAAATAATTTGAAGATAATTAATAATGATAATGATATTGGTCCGTACGATTCTACTTTACATATTTACTGGTTTCCCTGGATTGGGAAGAATGATTAGTTTAAATGTTTCCTATGCTATTGGTACATATTGCAACCTGTATACTGCATTTATAAGGTTTGTGAGTTTTACGGTGGCCTCTCTAGGTAATTGTTTTAGTATTTCTGATTATTATGTCAAATCCTGGAACCTTTTTGGAGTTGATATTGTTTTTGATTACTTTATTTACTTTTTTAGGGGTAGAAGGCTTTCTTTTACTATTCCTTGATCGATATTGTTCAACCCGTCTTCAGTACTCTCAGCATTATCGTTTTCGGCTTGATAATTATTTTAGATTTCGTGATTTTGGAATATATTCTCTAAGTATCAATCGAACAGATATGCTTCTTGTTTTTCGTCACGTGCCCATGTTCCATCTTCTCTTCTAATCGGCGGAATCTGTTGCGTTGGTCTATTTATTTTTTTTGTATGTTTCTACAACAAGTAGTCAGTGGTTAGATCATCTGTTAGATCATTTAGGTATTAGTTTATTGATTCATTTTTGAATATATCTATTTCTAATGTTACGTCGAATAGGTTGAACGTGTGAGTCGATTTCAATAAGGTCAAAGACATAAAAATTAGACTTACTCACAATCCGTTTATTATACCTTGGACGACCGGTTTGGAACACTTAACTTTGCTGTTCATCGTCAGGTCTCCGGAAAGGTTACTTAAATGCTAAAAATACAAATTGCTACTATTATTATTCTGTCATTAGGATTCTGTTAAATTTAAATATTTTTTTTTAGTATTCTAATCCAGGAAACCCTTTAGCACACTACGACACCACAGCGGAAGAAATTTACTTCCAGTGCGATAAAAACGTTGACATGATTGTAAGTAGATAAATAAAATGTTTTATATTGACGTAGGTTAGCTGTATTTATAGTACTATGAATATACCAGGTCTTCCGGTTTTTATTCATGTCTTATTTGGATTACCCGTGTGTCAGTTTATCTTTATATTAAAATCATGGTCCTCAGAGGTAACTTTCGGAATCAAGCCAGGAGGGCCGAGGGTGCTAAAAATCTGCGGAGTCTAAACCCCTACCCAACAACCTTTTATATAGCGACATCTAACTGCCACTCGCTATCAAATCAATCTAGAACTGAAAAGAGAAACTGAAAATATAAAATGGGACGACATAGGTATCAGCGCACTAAGACGGAAAGATGAAGAGCTATTGGAATTAGCGTCAGGAAACACATTCTACTACCGATGCTCATCAACGGACAGAACAGGCGGTATTGGATTCCTAATCAACAAGAAATGGAAACGAAGAGTAGTAGAAATAACTAGTATCTAGTATAGACTAGCTAGCTTAACCTTACAACTATCAAAGAGATACGATAAAGAAATTATACAAATATACTGCCCAACAATTACTCACACTGACGAAAAAATAGAGGAAACTCTACACTAACATAAATGAAGCATTAAATAGCAATAAAAGTCACTTCAAGTATTTAATTGGCGACTTTAATCCCAAAGTGGGAAAGAGAAACGACAAGGAACAAGTCGTGGGAAAATATGGAATCATTAAGAGAAATCAAAGGGGAGAAATACTGGTTCAGTTTGAACACTACCAAAACATGCTAATTGCAAATACATTGTCTGAGAAAAAATCAAACGGAACACCAAATGGAACTACTAAGAACAAAATTGACTTTATTCTATCCAACAAGATTACTACAATAAAATATATCCGTGTAATAAATAAATTTTAAACAGGCAGTGCCCATAGACTAATCAGAGCAAAAATTGTTCTAGATCTGAAACTAAAACGAAAAAAATTAATCCCAAAACCAACAGTAACCAGTATAAATATTAACAATCTAAAAGAAAGCTCAGATCACTACTAAAGGACAATTGATGAAAGATTACATGACCATACCGACAGCTTTCAATTATGAAAATCGTCCTTGATAGTGCCAAATAAATCTGAGGCCCGCAACAACAAAATGAACGTAGTAAACTGTCTGATAAAATCAAAATAATGCTAAAACAAAGAAGGGAAATAAAAGTAAGTAGCAAAATACAGAGAATACAATATCTTACAATATGGTAGGACAATAAGGAAAAGTATTAAGGAAGACATAAGAAAATACAATGAAAGTCTGGTAAAAAATGCAATCGAAAACAGGAAAAACTGTAAGAAAACAAGAAAAGTATTAATTATTGGAAAGGAGCAAATCATTGCTCTAACAAACGAAAACACCAGAATTACAGACAGAAATGGAAAGAAGCAATCAGTAACCAAGAAGATGTACCAGAAGTCCTTCCGGAAGAAGTAGATTCGACAATTACAAAAATGAAAAGCAGTAAAGCAGCTGGAATAGATGACATATAATTGGAACTGCTTAAATACGTTGGCAAAAAAAACCTGGAAAATCTTAGCAGGCATATTTACGAACTGACTAAGATCAAAATGCATACCAGACCATTGGAATACAGCAAACATAATTCTCATTTGTAAGAAAGGTAGCAAAGGGGATATCAAAAACTACAGACCTATAAGTTTACTACAAATCATATACAAAATATTCATTGAGATCATTAACAACAGATTAATAGATGTATTAGATGCTGCACAGCCAAGAGAGCAAGCTGGCTTCAGAAGTGGACTCAGTACCATGGGTCATATCCACACGCTTCTAGAACTAATCATTAGAGTTAAAGAATATGAAATACCGCTAGCAGTAACCTTTATAGATTTCGAGAAGGCCTTCGATTCTATATATCCCAAGGCAGTAATAGAAGCTTTGACCAAACAAAGCAGTTGACAAACCGTACATAGAAACTTTAACAAATATATACAGACCAGCATAACCTAAGGTAAAAATGTATAAAAACACTCCAGAATTTCCCACTACCAGAGGCGTCCGACAAGGAGACACATTATCACCAAAGCTCTTCACTGCAACTGTAGAAAATATATTCAGCAAAATGAACTGGCGGAACAAGGGAATATCCATTGATGGAGAATACCTCAGCAATCTGCGGACTTGCGGACGACAGTGTTCTGATTGTTAATAATCCTACAGAACTCCAAAAACTTATAGGCGACCTAAATGCAGCTAGCAATGAAGTTGGCCTAAAAATTCACTTGATAATGATGAAACAGATAATATCGAAACTCAAAGTCACTCAAAGGTCAATAGAGATCAGACAGAAAACGAAGGTTACTGCTGTAATTCACATAATTAAATCTTTAAAACTGTGATATCCAAGAGGCGTCAAGAGATCAAAAAGACGTCCAAATTTAAGATGGGACTATTATATAAGAAAAAGAAACAGGTTAATGCGAGTTAATAGTAAAATAAAGGTAGAACGTATCGGCATAGCTCGCAACAAAGAAAAAACATATAATAAAATATGTGTATAAGATGGAAGGCAACGGGAAATGGGGATGAAAATTACTAAGTTCTCGGAAAGAACCGCGTTGGGAATTAAATTCTTTAATTATATATATATATATATATATATATATATATATATATATATATATATATATATATATATATATATATATATATATATATATATGTATTTAGATTTATATATATATATATACAGGGTGGTCCGTAAGTAATTGTACAAACAGAAACCGTAAATTCTGCACTTTAAAATATTATGATATAAGCCAACTTGCTTTAATAAAATGTTGATATTAAGAAAGATACAGGGTGTTAAAGTGCAAAATTAAAATTTTATTATTCGCTATAACTTTTACGTTTGTAAATATTTTTGGACACAAATTTACAGTTGGATGCTTTTGAGTAGGATAAATTATAATTTTATACTTACTTTAATGTAACTAATAGTAATAATAGTAATAATGTAATAATGTAACTAATAGAGTACTAATATTTAATGTAACTAAATTTTTGCTCTTTAAGTTAGCTCTATTTGTGTTAAAAAATATTAAAGATACATTATTTATACAAAGAAAAGGTATACTTATTAGTAACCTGAAAATTCAACCGTTTTCGAGATAAATGCATTTTATAAGTCATCTGCACAATAATTCTTAGTTTGATATTTGTGCGGTAAAGCACTGAATACCTGTAGATAAGTATAATTCATCGTTTATTCTTATTAAAACAACTCAAAGATGATAATTTAACATCACAAAATGCTTTGTTAAATGTGCTAAATGTCTTATTGGAGAAAAGATATTTCATCTTCTTCTTTAGGTGCCGTGTCCGTATTCAGACGTAGGCCGTCATCATATTTACAATGTCCCTTTGCTATCGCTTCTTAAGTTTCTATAATGGCGCTGTATCACTTTTTCTCTATTGTAAAATGCTAAAAACCCAAAATATGTAGTTTATGTAAGATGGTACACAACCACATTCTAGAGAGAAGGCAGTTAGAACATACTTAAATACAACTTTTCTGAACGTTGGATTGGTCGTGGTAGTCATATTCCTTGGCAATGTGATGAGATATTGATATAATTATTTAATTCATAAAAAATCCGAAAAGAATACTTATTGTTCATTGCGTAAATTGTTTACTTATTTTTATTAGGACAAATAGAAACTAGAGCACAGGTATTGAATAACACATATGTGTCCTGTTTCATAATACTTTTGCTACAAATCTAACCTGAAAGACTCAGCATTTTTACAAAAACATCATCGTTGTCCTAATAACCGATATTGTTATAAATATAGTAAACTCACAGGCAATTTAATCCGCTTGATTTTGGTGTATGGGGCGCATTAAAACAACGTGTGCCATAAACATTCGCAACCAACTATGGGAAGAAATAAATACTGCAACAGTTTCTTTAGAACCAATGATGTTATTTAATATGAGACGATCTTATATGGAATATATTGGCAAATGAATTAAAGAAAATGGTGGACATATCGAACATTTACTTTGACAAAAAGTTATGTTATTTAGTTTAACTATTTCTTAATTTGGTTTGTAAACAAAATGTTTTGATTATGACTTTAATTTAACATAAAACGTAAAAGGTTTGATGTAAAATCCTATTATTCTGTTATTTTGTCAAATCCTATTAATAATTATCCTGCTGATATATTTATTTTATTTAATATTTCGTTAACTATTAACTTTAGTTAAAGGTATTTTATACCAAAATTCAGAAGTATTAATGTTTTTGTCTATTTTTTCTTCGTTGCCTGGAGTAATTGCCTTAGATCAGAATTATGCAGCTGATTTTTAAAATGCGATTATCTCGAAAACTGTTGAGTTTTGAAGTTATTAACAAGTATACCTTTTTTTGTTAAAATAATGTATCTTTAATATTTTTTATCTCAAATACAGGTAACTTAAAGAGCAAAAAAGTTAAGTGCAAATTTATAGAACATAAGTGGCGCCCTCTATCAATTACATCAAAGTGTGCATCAAATTATAATTACTCATATTTAAAAGTACCCAGTTGTAAATTTTTATACATAAATATTTACAAACATGAAAGTTATAGCGAAAAATAAAATTTTAATTTTGCACTTTAACACCCTGTATCTTTCTTAATATCAACATTTTATTAAAGCAATTTTACTTAAATCGTAATATTTTAAAGTGTAGAATCTACTGTTTTATTTTGTAGAATTACTTAAGGACCACCCTGTATAGATATATATTAGATTATATAATATATATATATATATATATATATATATATATATATATATATTTATATTTATATATATATATATTTATATTATATATATATATATATATATATATCCTATATATATATATATATATATATATATATATATATATATATATATATATATATATATATATATATAGATTTTTTCTGTCCATAGTCAACATTTGAACTGCTTCGGATCACTTTTTTGGGGCCACATAGCTCGCGAAATTTAATCTTTTGATCAACGGAATTGTGAAACTGAACATCGAATTTTTAAGGTTATCGGCGCCGGCACTGGTGGCACCATAGCAGGTATCGGAAGAAAATTCAAAGAAATATCTCCCCAAACAACGATCGTTGGAGCTGACCCAGTAGGATCAATCTTAGCTCTACCAGAGTCTTTGAATAGCACAGATGCTGGTTTCTACGAGGTTGAAGGTATAGGATACGACTTCATACCTACCGTTTTAGATCGAGATGTGGTCGATGTGTGGGTGAAAACAACCGACGAGGAGTCACTGCCTTTGGCTAGAAGGCTTATAAAAGAAGAAGGGTTATTAGTAGGTAAGATATATTATTTTTATTTGTTTTTATAGAGTATAAAGTCGATAAGTCAATTGGAGAAGACTTTAATAATTAAAGGATTCGTCGTTCATATTGTAGGCACTTTTTTAGATAGCACGGACATATTTTTTATTTAATAGGACTTATAGAACGGAAATCTTACCACGCAATTATTGCCATTGAATTTATTTATCCTAGATAAATAGTTCTCAAAGTATAAATTATTTATATTAGGTATACACCAAATGGTTGAATATTATCTTTTTGTTGTCCCCTATATACTTAATATAATGTAGAGATTAATGATTTAAAACGTTTTCATTACGCTTTTATAGTTCACGGTTTTCATTCAATGGGCAGGCCATGTATTTAGGATGAAATAAAATAGGCTTTCAAAAAACTGTTGAATGCAGGGGAAGAGACCTATTGGAATATCAAGAAAACGATGGGAGCATGGGAGAAATCTCCTTGGCAATAGATCGTGGAGGAGAATGGCTACAGACCGTAACGAATGGAGAGATTTGCTGAGAGAGGAAATGGCTCGAAGTGGGCTGTAGAGCCATATAATAAAATGGAATGGTTTTCATTCACGGTTTTCATTTCATTTGAAATTTGAAATAACAGCGGAAACACTGTTATCCATAGAGGGATATAGAGCATTATTTATTATTTGCAGTTTCTTTATCTTTGCGCGTTTATTGCATGTCTACTAGGAAAACAACAATTAACGAGGCAAACAAGAACAATTCTCAGGAATAATCGGCAAATACTCACTCTTTCAAAATACAAATGAGAACGGGGAATTTTTAATCAATCTTGCCAACAGAAAAAAATGTTCGACGTTCTTTGTACATCTGAATAAACACAAAGCAACATCGATTATGTCAGATGGAGCAACCGCCAATCAAATTGCTTACGTATTAATAGAGAAAAGGGCCGCCATAGACATCCTAGATGTAAAAATCCGAAAAGGAGCATGTTGATCACTTAATGATACAGATAAAATATACATGCAGGATCTCGAGAAACAAAGTTAAGCACAAACAAACAACACAAGACACAGACAACCTAGACATTGAGGAGCATTAGAAATAATTAAAGACAAAAATATTATTATAAAAGTATAAATGATTTACTATACAGGGGAAATTCCGAAAGAATGGCTAATATCTGAGTTCATCTTAATACCCAAAAAATTCAACGCAATCTTGCGAGTGATGCATGAGCGTGTCTACAAATAACTAGAAAATAGAATAACAGAAAACCAACTGGGATTTAGAAAATGCTTTGGCACTAGAGAGGCAATATTTACTGTACAAACATTCATAGAACGGTGTCCAGATGTCAACTGTTACGTATTTGTATGTCTAGTTGACTTTGAGAAAGCCTGAGAGAAAATACAAGTCAGAATGCTTGCAAAAATATTCATTAAGATGAAAGCAGTATTATGCAATAGAAATCTGGGAATAGAAATTAGAACTAGAGTATTGAGATGCTACGTATTCTCTACCCTTTTATATGGAGTTGAAGGCTGAACAATTACGGATCAACTGAAAAAATACTTGCCAGCATTGAGATGTGGTTCTATCGAAGCATGTGGAAAATATCATAGACACAACACATAACAAAAACGGAAACATTAAGATGGAAAAAGAAATACTCAACACTCATACTAAGAAATGAAAAATATGAGTTGATGCGATTGGTTATACAAGGAGAAGTAGAAGAAAAACAAGACCGATACGACGCACCTCCTGGTTGAAAAATTTAAAGCAGTGGCTCTTCAGAACTGCTGCAGAGTGGGCTGTGATGACCGTCAATGTCCTTAAAGGACGACGAGTCACATGAAGAAGAAGAATTAATCGCGGCAATAAAGACCGTAGAAGAAAAAGAAAAGAGTAGAATAATACAATGAAGAATATAAACGGGCCAAAACGAAAGAAATGAAGCACACAAATAATATATGGAAATGAGAATTAAAGAAAGAAGAACAACTTTTTATAAGTTTAATGAAGACAGATAAAATATGTAGAAGAGAAAAAAGAAAATTCTAAAACGTCTAGTTACAGAAAATAAAACAAAACAAAAAATATGTTCGAAAATTAAGAGGATACAAACCCCAAACAAGTTTTGTGTAGAAACCAAGAAAGAGAGATAATTATTAGCGAACAAAAAGTAAAATCCATTTGGAAAACACATTTCCAAGCTCTGCTAAGAATACAATAAAATGACCATTCTTTGGATTTTCAGCAGAACGAGAGAACGAATTCCGAAATAAAAAACTCGACTCTTGATTAGGTTAAACAAGCAATACAGAAGCAAAGAAACAACAAGGCACGAGAATTTGACGATCTTCCCTCTGAACTGTTTAAGTGATTAACACCTAGAAATAGAGATATGTACACCTATAACCAAGATGTGGAATGAAGAGAAAATTCCTATAGATTTGGAATTTAGGAATTTGGGCTGTAGTAGCGCCATTGAAAGAATAGAAGAAGACTAGGAAAATATGAGAAAGAACAGAGTGGATCCAAAAGCGTACACGCTATCGATACTAGTTCTACAACCCTTTGTTTAAACATTTTTCGTAATATATGGATCTTGGAGCATATACTTAAGATGACTTTCGTATCACTGGTGCCAGGGCGATAATGCGAATATACATTTATCGAAAAACTCAATTGTTAAAAAAACTGTTGTATTTAATCATACATTCCACGATAACCGAATGGTACAAGATCCTACTGCAAAATCACTACGTTCATAACGCAATTAATCAAACTCACATTTTTGCATATATTTAAAATTAAAAGAATACATTGATAATAGGTTGCCAGTCAAAAAGTGGCCGCAAATATTTTAAATTCAATTAATAGTATGTAATTAATTTTTGAACAAAAATTTTATTTTGTTCATTTATTATTTAAATTAAATACTCTGCTCATGACGTATTCTTCTTTTTCTTTTGTCATCATAATCCTGAATAGGTCTTTGCCTGTCTGGCTATGTCCTTCCATTCAGAGCTCTCTTGGGTCCTTCTCCTCCATTGTCTTATATTCATGTTTTCAGGTCGTCTTCCACGTCATCCAACCATCTCGTCGTGGGCCTTCCTTTATTTCGCCTTCCTACCGGCTTCCACTGTAACATCTCTGTCGTTTTTGTGTCTTCTTGTCGCTGAACATGTCCCAGCCATGACAGTCTTTGACTTTTCACAAATGTTACAATATCATACCATTCATTCAGTTCATTCATGACCTATATACATGTTTTTTATACCAAACTAAAGTTAATTTTTTTTCTTAATATGATGTTATGAGGTTGCCTGAGAAACAATGGTCGCAAATTATGGTTAAAAACTAGCTGTTAAAAACGCGAGGTATCAAAGATTTTATATGATTTTTTTCTTAATATGATGATATTGTCGCTGGCCTGAACCCTCGGGAATGAGGGAAGGTGGTCCAGTTGCACTATCCATAGCTGAAATGGACCGGAGCAGGTAAGGGTCACGGTCCGTGGACATATAGGTCATATATGCCCACAAGCTAGAGGGAAATACTTTTTAAAATAGATGCAAATAAATGTTACTAAAACTAAGAATCTGCAACTAAAGTGTTAATTAGTCTTAGAACTAAGAATTTGTAAGTTAGTTATCACCTAAGACCAATTAAGCGAACAAAAGTAAAAATAAAAAAAAGTGAAATTTTTTTTCCAAAGTCCCAAAACTTTCGAAAAAGGTGAAATTTCTACTAAGTTGATTTCGTCCAATATGTGATAGAAGTGTTCGTCGTGGTGACTTCGGGACGAATCAACAAACACATGCAACGAAATATCGACATAAGCAAGCAAGCAATTTAATTAAACCCAGCCTGTGAGAAATGTTCACCCCTAAGAATTACGTTCGGGTGTAACAATTCATTGGAGCGAGGTGTATTAACTGGAGTAAAAACAGGAGTCACTCCACCGCGCTACAATGCCCCAGACCATCCCTTTCCCCCTATAGCACTCTGATGCGCGATAGGGGCACAACTATCAGCCCAATGCTCTTCATGTGGAGGTCCTGGGTAATAGAACCCCAACGTGGTTTCCTAACAGAATTGAAAAATCAGGACAGCGCATTGTCGCTATATTGCTGTTATCTTAATGTGTCTTATCCGCGAACTAAAATTGTTTACTTGGGCATCAAGTCTCCGCTCTGAGCTAAGCTCAGTTCCCCGACGTGGTGCTCAAGGGGTTGGGCCCTACGTGCCCAGGTTTTTAATGGTTTTTGTTAATATATTTTTTGTGGCTTGTGCCGGTTTTTGTTAGTAGTTTTTTGATTTTTTTGGTGGCCGAAGCCGTTTTTTGGATTTTTTTTGTAGGATGCCTGAAACATAAAATCAGAATTAGTACATATTAATATAATAAATTATCTACTTAAAATTAACTGGGTCCACGCTGTACGTTGCGATTGTCCACGAGTGTTGTGAGCTACGAACTATCTTCATTGTGCATTGTTGTTGTTTTTTGAAGTGTTTTCTCTCTGGTGTGATTGTTGATTTTCTCTCTAGTATTATGATTTTTTTCTACTATTTGTTGTTTGGGTCTTTTATGCTTCCATCTGTGGAAAGCGTTGTACCTCATTATCTCTCGCAATATGTGGCTGGGGTGGTTCTCTATCTCCGCGAACTTTGTCCTAGCTTTTTCTTTCATTGTGTCAGTCACTTTGATTTGTTGTAGTTCTCCAAAGAGGAATCTTTCTGCTACGTATCTCGGTACGTTGACTGCTTCTCTTAGGCTGTTGTTATGTGCCGCTTGTATTTTCTTTTTTGATGTATTGCATATGAGTCCCCATGCGAGAGATGCATATGTTAGTATTGGAAGAATTATACTATTTATTAATCTTATTTTTGTTTTCAGTCTAAGTTTGCTTTTTCTTCCTGCTAGGCCTCTTGCCATGTTGGCATTTTGTACTGTAGCTTCTACATGTTTGCTAAACGTTAAGCCTTTGTCCATGATTACTCCGAGGTATTTTGCTTCACTTTTCCACTCGATGGGATTGTCTTGCACACTTAACTGTTCTTCTGGTTTTTGGTGCCTATTTTTGAAAAGTACAGCCTGTGTCTTTTCGGAGTTTATAGCGATTTTCCATTTTAAACTCCATTCTTCTATGTCGTCTAGCGCTGTTTGTAAGTAGTTTACCGCTTTGTCTACATTTCTGTGTTTGGCCGCTATCGCTGTGTCGTTGGCATAGAGGCTTAGTAGTATACCTGGTGTTCTAGGTATGTCTGCTGTGTATATCGTGTACAGTAGAGGTGACAGTACCGCTCCCTGCGGCACTCCAGCCTCCGGGTTCCCGGGTTCGGATAGGACTTGCCCTATCCGGACTCTGAAACTACGATTGCTCAAGTACGAAGAGATTAGTCTTGTCATTGCTCCGCTGTAACCGTATCTTCACATTTGGTAGATCAGTCCTTTATACCAGACTCTGTCGAAAGCTTTGCTTACATCTAGCAAGGCAGCTCCTGTGAATTGTTTGTCATTAAATCCAGCTGCTATGTACTCTGTTAATCTGAGTACTTGTAGCTCACTGGAGTGTTCTGATCTAAAACCGAATTGGGCTTCGGGTATTATATCTAATCTGTCTGTTTCAGCTTGGAGTCTGCTGAGTATTATTCTCTCTACAATCTTGCTGATTGCAGGTAGTAAGCTTATTGGCCTGTAGTTTTGCGGGAATGTGATGTTTTCTCCGCTCTTTGGTAACGTTATGACATGGGCCTCTTTCCATCTGTTTGGGAGTTTCTTGAATCTTAGCATCGCGTTGATTATATTTGTTAGATATACTATGGCTCTCGCTGGTAAGTATTTTAGAGCCCTGTTCGTTATTTGATCGGGACCAGGTGCTTTTTTCGGGAGCTATTTTTAATTAGCTCGTTTAACTCCTCCGGTGATGTAGGAGGGATGATTTCGTTCGGGTTTTCAGGTCTTTCTCTTTGTCTTTTGACTTCTTCTATGAAGTCGATGTCCGCGTCTGGGTGGTAATTTAATGTACACTCTCTCTCGAGAGTACTCCTCATTACCTCTGCTTTTTCCTCTATGGTGTAAACTATTCAGTTTTCTCCATGTAAAGGAAGGATTGGCTTTCTGTCGTTTCTCAGTATTTTCTGGAGCCTCCAAATATTTTGCATATTTGGTCCTTGCTCCTCCATGTTTCTTATGTGGTTTTCCCAGCTTTCACTAGGGTGTTGTTGTAGTGCTGTTTTTACCTCTCTGTTTAGCCTATTTGCTCTATTTTTGTCTGTATGGTGTCTTGTCCTTCTTGCTGTCTGCTTTGCTTTGTTTTTTCCCTTATTAAGTCTTTTACTTCTTGTGGTATATCCTTAAATCTTCCCGTTTGGATTTCTACTTCCTCTTCTGTAGTGCTGTTTCTGAGTGCTTGTTGGATGATGTTTTCTAACTCTAGGACTCTGTCTTCTATTTCTCGTGGGTTGTCTATCACTGGAACTATGTTAATTCCAGTGCTCACGAGTTTTTTAAAGTTTGCCCACTTTGTTTTCTGTTTAACTCTTTTGATTGTACTTTCTTCTTCCCACGTTCCTAGTTCTAATAGGATGGGGTTGTGGTCCGTTGTGCCTTCGTTTAATGTTTGTATTTCTTTTTGTAGTTCTAGGTTTCTTGCTACTACAATATCTATGTGTGTAGGAAGTCCGTCTCCTGGGTAATGCGTTGGATCTGTGGGGCCCATTGCCGTAACGTTGTAAACAATCTGTTTAGTAGTCTTCCGTTTCTGTTCGTAGCTCTGTCGTTCCAATTTGGGGATCTTGCGTTTAGGTCTCCTATTATGATTGAGGGTTCGTCGTTTAGGAACGTATTTAAGTCGTCTTCAATCAGTAGGTCTTGTGGTCTTACGTAGGCGGAGGTAATTCTGACTTCTCCTTGCCTCATTTGTACTCTTATTGTCGTTGCTTGCATAGTATTTAGTTGTGGTGTTAGAATTCTGATGTGACCTATGCCTTTTTTCACTAATATTGCTGTGCCACCTGATCTTGCTGTGTTGTCGTTCCTGTATATGTCGTAGCCTGTAAACTTTATGTTGATATTGTTCGTGAGCTTTGTTTCCTGTATTGCCACGACGTCCATTTCATATCTATTGACCAGTTCGTCCAGTATATTCTGGTTGGTCCTTATGCCTCCTGGGTTCCAGGAGCCTATCCTCAAGTATCCCCTATTTGCTTGCACTAGTTAAGTGCTAGCTTTATGTCTACTATCGCCTCGTGGACAATTCTAGTAACCAGTTCCTTAACTGAATTCACTAGGCCGTCTTGCTGTTGTTTCGAGATCAAGATGGTGTTCTCGGTATTTTGCGATTTCGCTGCCTGTGCTTGATGTTTGTTGCGGCCTTTTTTGCGGGGCTTGTTGTCTCTGTGGTTGTTTTCTTCCCCAGGTTGGACATCTGGGACATCCTCTGAAGTTTGCCGGGTGTTGCCCCTGGCAATTGGCACATTTTGCCTTCTGTTCTCGGGGCATTTGGCAGTTTCTTGTGGAGTAATTTTCTCCGCATCGTACGCATCGAGGTGTCTTAAAACACGCTCTACCGCGTGGTGGTACCCCTGCCAGTTGAAACACTGCGTGGTCCCAGTTGCTTTTCTGAGGTCCTCGATGTGGACCTTCATGTGCATCAGATTAGCGCCTGGCTTTTTCCACGTCCTCCTTCTCCAGTTTCAGCAACAGCATTAGTAGATTTCTTTTATCACTCTTTCTGGAAATTATGTTTTTTATCGATTCCCATTCGATATCATACTCTTCTTTGAGAGTATTGTAACATTTCTGTAACGTCTGTGTTTGAAGGTAGTTCTCTTAAAACCATTCTTGGTTTTATGTTTTCCTCTAGTGGGAAGGCAATCCACTGTATAGGTGTTTCTTGATTATACTCCTCTATGATTTTCACCATAGACCTATAATATTCTGAACTTTTCGCTTGTATTAAGGTTTCTCGTCCGCTTCTTGATAGTCTATTCGACGTTATCACCTTCTTTTTCTGAGCAATGTCTAGTATTGCTGCTGTCTGGCTGACGCTCTGTAATTTAATTACAGGTGGCTTCGGTTTCCACATTTCTTTTATCTTGTTTCGTGGTGGGTTCTCCGTCGGTTTCCATTGCTTGTGCTTGGCATGCAGTCGGAGGGCGTGGTGTAGCGCGCGCATCTCTTTCCTGATGACTCTCTGGTGCTGTTGCACTAGGAGTCGCTAGTGGAGGGAAGTCTTCCTTCACGGCCTTCTTCTTGCTGTTTTTGAGTTCTTCTTCTTGTCTTCTCTATGGTTGTTTTTGTCTTTGGGATTTTTCCCGTAGGCTTTTCCGGTTTTGACGCATTTTTGGCCTGGGTTTTCCAGGTATCTTCTTTGCTGCTCTCTTTTGAGGCCTTTTCTGTTGTCTTCTTGGGTTTTGCGTTTTCTTTTCCATTGCTAAGTTCTTGGAACTTTGAGTCAATGTGGCCAATTATTGTTTTTTGCGAGGTTACTATCGTATCCTGCAGTTCTTCAATTTTCTGTTTTAGTGCTACTATTTCGGCGTCCTTTTCTTTCAATATGGTCTTCATCTTTGCTAGTTCGGACTTTTCGTCCCCACTGCTCCTCTGTCCCATCCTTTTTGTTGTGGCTCTTTTTCAGGGTTACGTCGTCGTCCGTGGTGTAGATTTCTTTTTCGCGGTTTCCCTCCGCGCGGTCTTTTGTTCGTTTTTTCTTGGTCTTGGGGCGTTTGAAGTCCACTTTGTCTATGTCCTCGGTGGGGAGATCTTCGAAGATCTCGTAATTTGTGCCCTGGTCTTCTAGGAGGGCATCATAGATGGTATAGTTGAGTTTATAGCTCGAACTATAACCATTGCAGCTTGGAGTGGCCTTTGGACCGGGTGGGGATCGAGAGCGATCCATATTCGCGTGGGGGTGGAAGTCCTAACCTTTGGAGGAAAGCTTATTTTTTGACCGTCTGACCCGTTGTCAGCACGGCTTCTGGGTGCCACCTAGTACCTTTACTCGGAAGTTCACGCTCTAGGCAGAGCTAGAGTGGGATCCGCTTGAATTTCTCACCTCCCTGACTTTGGGGCCGTGTCTGCCAGGTGTAATTTCTAAAATATTACACCTCACAGTGTCATCCCAATCGTAGCACAGGGAGTATCCCGACGGGCTAAGCCTGTTTACTTTTTCACTTGCCTATGCCTTGATTTTGGCCTCCGTGAAGATTCGATTAATACAAATCTCCTCGGTTCAGCTTTGTCTCGGCGTGGGCTTTTCCCTCTAGTGGCCTCGGCCGCTGCTTACGCTTACGCTAGTCTCCGCTCTGCCGTGCTTACATTCACGGCACAGACTGATAAGTCCGGCTTCGACTCAACGCTGCAGCTACTCGGCGGTCTTCAGGTGTCGCTTGTACTCCACGTCTGTACTGTTCAGCGGCTGACGCTGAACTAACTTCGACATAAAGCAAGTTATTGGAAATTTTTGGCCATCGAAAATTTTTTTAAGTCGATGAGACCTAATAATGTAGAAAAATATTCTAAGTTATTTTTATACCAAAATATTTCAAAATCCAAAAGTAAAATAAAATGTCAGAAAAATAGTTATTTTACATCTGAAAATATTTCAAAGTCCCTAAAAGAGAAATCAAATATTAGCAAAAATATTCTGAGTTATTTTCTATCTAAAAATATTTCAAAGTCCCTAAACAACTAAAACATTAGGAAATAGTTATTTTATACCTGAAAGAGAAATTATTCTGAAAGTCTGAAGTCGTTGAAAGAAATAATATAAAAATATATTATAAAAATTCTTCTAAGTTCCGTTCAGGAACTTACAGAATCTGAAAGAGAAATAATTTTTACAAAAATTATTATAAGTCTAAATTCGTAGAAAAATACCAAAAGAATAAATACGAAAAAGTTCGTTTATGAACTGAAAAATCCTGAAAAAGGTAACCAGATAATGCAAATTATTCTAAGTTATTAAATCGGCAATAAATATCTTACCAAAATTTCTTCTAAGTCGAAAATACCCTGAAAATAGAAGAAAAATATGAAATCGTACCAAGTCAAAAATACGATTTAATTCGAAATAAAATATTTCACTTTATTACATATCACATTTATTTATTCGAAATAAAAGGATAGCGGTTAGGTGCAACAAAAAGAGCAGAGTTTCTGGGAACTAAATCAACCAGAAGGTCTCTAATGCCAAGAAGACTGGTTCTGCGGATCCCTGTCCAGACCAGAAGGAATTTTTGGCCGTTGTGCACCTATATTTATACGAAATTAATTAAGTCAACTGCTCCATGGCGCTCTGCCATTGGAGCTTGCACAACAGCCAATACTCAATTTCGGGCAATATCATTGACTGCAATTATAGTTGCAATTCGACCAATCGTAAAGCCGGAATTGAGCTTCAATTTCGGGCAATATCATTGGCTGCAATTATAGTTGCAATTTGATCAATTGTAAAGCCGGAATTGAGCTATTGACGACAATATGAGGTTGCCGGAGAAAACATGGTCGCAAATTATGGTTAAAAACTAGCTGTTAAAAACGCGAGGTATCAAAGATAAAGTAAAATAAAGATAGCGCGCAACGACATTGGTTTGACAAGTAATAATATGTATATTATTATATATCTATCGACGCAAGCTTTACAAATTCACATACATGAGTATCAGTTGAGTTCATGGTTCTTTACTCTAGCGTCATTAATACCTGACGAGATAAAACACATACTTTTTATCTAGCATCACTGTCTTACATGCATCAAACTAAAGACACACCAGCTACCGCCCGTTTGTTATTAAGTAAAGACACGTGTTATTTTTATGAACGCTCTAGACTAAGTACATCGAAAAGAGATAAGTACAAAAAAGACGTTTTCAGATTTTAAGGACAATTTGTGACGTTTCTGGTTTGTTTACTTGTTTCTGTCAGTTTATTGGATTTTTTGCTGTTTTTTGTCCTGTTTTTGCATTAAGAAATTATTTATATTACACAAATAGTTGTTTTCACAACTAATTTTATATTGGAGTTTGAAATTTTATGGTTAGTGTATTCTATTTTGCCATTAATTTTCATACAAAGTTAACTTCATTCACACAGTTAGGAATGGTTTTGTTTACGTTTTCGCAAAAGTGAATTTTTTTTAGATTATGCCTGGAAAAACTCTTACCTCACAAGCATAAGAACTCGTTTTAAACTTAATCGAGTACGTTGGTACTGTTGTCATAAATACATGGATAACAGTGATAGTACATCTCCACGGGAAGTTGTATTTTTAGACTAAACGTGAATATTTTTTAACGTGGAAATAGCAGAAGTGTACGTAAACCAGGTAGTTATGATGGAAAAAGATTATTATTATTGTGGTTCATGCCGGTTCAGCAAAAGCTTTTATTTCAGATGTCAGTTTGTTATTTTGTTCCAAATCCTTGACTGCAGATTGTCACGGTGAAATAATTAGTACAATATTTACTAAATGGATAAGTACACAATAACTTCCTAATTTAGAACACTCATCTTTGATTCTCATGGACAACGCACCCTGTCATAGTTAAATCATAAATAAGAAACCTTCCGCTAAATGGTTAAATTCAGATATTATAAATTGGTTGAAGAAATACAATGTTAATTTTGATGAACATCAGTTAAAAAAAGAATTGTTACAATTGACCAAGATGAATCGACAATTAAATATATAGATATTGTAGATTAATTGATATGTGAACACAGAGACGAAGTGCTTAGATTGCCACTGTATCACCCAGATTTTAATGATATCGAATTAGTATGGGCAGATTGCAAGACTTACTATAATCCTTATATTGGCAGAGATGGATAGAGAGATGAACATGTTTTAGTATGTGGAAGGAAACAATTCATAAGTGTAACGATGTCGCCTGGGGAAAGTGTGTACAACATACTAAAAAATTAATTGAACAGTGGTTTATTAGGAGAAAAAAATATGTCTAATATTAATATCAAACCTGTAATAATTAACATTGGACATAACAGTTCAGATTCTGAAGGTGATGAAAATGAAATATGATAAACGAAAAACATACGTTCAACTTGGAACAATATTAATTGAGCTAAATGTTTCATTCTTTAAATAATTTTACTGTTACCTATTTCTTCAACACAATGTAAATATTATTGTACATTTAAATATATTTTTTTTATAAATTGTTTATTTATTTATTAATCACTAATGATATTAGAATAATTTATTAAGCTACTTCAAATGTAGCTGCAATTCTGCACCAAAATTTTAAAGCAAAACTAGCATGTTACATTCCATTTATTTGATAACGTCAAATTTTATAATATAAGCCGTGATCGGAGCAGTAGTCACTTTGTGTCACTTGCTATTGCGTGGAGTAAATTTCCGACTTATTTCGTATGCTTTCAATGATGATGCACTTCAAACGCATAAAGAACCATGAACTCAACTATAACTGACACTCCAAACCAGTAGCATTCCGCTCCAGTTGTCTTTTACTTTATCTTTGATACCTCGCGTTTTTAACAGCTGGCAACCCTAATTTGCGACCATTTTTCTCAGGTAACCTTATATCATCATATTAAGAAAAAAATTTGATATAAAAAACATGCATATATGTCATCAGCAGCGTATTTCATTTAAAAATAAATAAACGAAATACATAAATTTTTTGTTAAAAAATTAATTACTATTAATTGAATTAAAAATGTTTGCTTCCACTGTTTGACAGGCAATAACTACGTTATGAAGGTAGTGATCCTGCAGTGGGATCTTAGACTACAAGGTACCTCAGTCCATATATAACATTATATACCGCTCATATATAATAACAAATTCATAACATAAATTACAATATATACAATGTATAAGAAGCCAACTGTAAGCATAATGCCAAAAAAATACACTGCCTTAATTTTATTTCAGGTTCGAGTTGTGGTGCAGCAATAGCCGCTACAGTTAAAGCGGCGAAAAATTTAGAAGCAGGTAAAAAAGTGGTGGTGATATTGCCAGATAGTATCAGAAATTATATAACGAAATTTGCCTCTGATCAGTGGATGGAAGCTAGAGATCTAATGACGCCCGTCAACACCATGAACCATTGGTATGTATTGTTATGATCTGCTTTTAAGCTGTTGGTGTTGATGGGACCCAAACTACTTTAATTAATTAACCAAAAAAATGTTATTAATTAAGCAAATCAAAACATAAACAAAAAAAACAAATCTCAGGGCTCAATTTTTATATAAATCGCCTTCATTCGTGGCTTCTATTATTTCTTAGGTATTCTATTACTTCTATTTCCTTATCGTTATAGACACGGGAAAATAAAAATACACACATAAATTCAATAGAAATTATCAATACCATTTATTTTATCAAAAGGAATTAAAATATTAAATATTGCAATTTTCTTAATCCTAGTATATTTATATCATACTAAAAACACGAATAGAAAATCTTATTTCTTATTGTCTCCTTTGTAACTAAAACCAACTTTAATAATTTATAACAAACAAATTTGATTGAAATTGGATAATTTTATAATAATGAAATGTTATGAAATTTAATATGCAATATGGTATTTAATACGAAAAACCCATACATTCATATCACAAAAGAAAACGACTGACCTTTGCTGATAAATCGACAATGTCTGCACACGCAAAATTTTTCCCTCCTGGATTGTGTTGTAATCAAAAGAATTCATCCACGTTCCCCAGCAATGTGCTTCTGCTACTCTGCAAATTCTGCTCTCCTTCTTGTTCACTGATTCCCACAGTGCTCGGTCCTATCTTCTCCTGATGCAATTCTCCACATTTTCTTTTTTTGAATCACTTCTACTTTTTATGACCCAAGGATCTCTTTTATCGAGTCGGTGCCACAAATTCAAACAAACACTTTTCCTCGTTACTTACACAACTGGACACATCAGACTCCAAGGAGTTTTCAAAAGAACCTCTCTACTTGGTCTATCACCCGTTCCACTATTCTGCTAATAACACTTGTAACTTTTAAAACAACCCGCGGTACTTTTCCAACACACGGTCTTCAAAACTGGACTTCTCCTTTCGATCGAACAAACACGACTGCCAAAATCTACTCATTCGTTCCAGACATCATCTCGTTCTCCACTTCCATCATTATTTTTCATCCAATCAGAACCATACCATATAATTGACCAAATTCAACCTCTCTTGTAATTCTAAAGAAATTCTCAAACTTTCGTATTTGTTTGTTCTTTCTGGAGTTCCAAGAATAAATAAAATTCCTTATACCTTTATAACCACAACTTAATTCTACACTTTCCAAAAATTGTGTTTTTAAGAAACTAATTAATACAAAAGAATATTTTAAAAGCTGTCTACTTTATACAATAATCGCTCTTTGAAATGTATACGGGTTACCCACTGGATTTTCCATCCTATAAATGGCTATCCGAGTAATCTCTTATTGTTGTGACGCCTTACCAAACATTCATATTTCGGCGAAAACACTTTCTTAAAACTAGCTGTAATTATTTTTACAAATTTTGTCATATACAGGGCATTCAAAATTTACATGATCGTGGTCTATGAAGATGCAATTTTTATTTTATTTTTGATTTCAAATAGGAACATAGCAGTATGTATAGTTGTAACCGAGAATTATTATCAATTATCAATACGTCACCATTTAAAGCATTTGCAATAAGTATGTTTTTTAATTACAAACTTCCTTTTGAGTCGGTCATTTCAGAAACAACACAAGTCAGAAATTGTAGATTTGAGATATTAAAACAAAACTATTTTCGCGATTCTGTGACATTCGAACATTTAAACGATCAAAAACATTGAGCACATCTTCATATCGTATACGCTAATTTTTAATACAATGAATTCCGAGAATATTTTCAATAACAGCCTTCAGACAATATTAACGATTTTAACTCTTAATTTTTGTTTGTAATATCAATAAATTTTAGGTGGTGGGATAAAAATGTTTTGGAGCTAGATTTGGCTACTTTACACGTAGCTACTGAGAGTATGAATTGCGAAAGGATTCTAAATATGATGAAAAAGGCGGGGATAGATCAAACACCTGTTGTTGATAGTGCAGGGTAAGTTTTTTGCTTCTTTTTGGACTAATAAACCTGCTTGTAGAAACAATAGAAACAAAGCGAACAAGACATATCCTGTGAGGAAATTCATTATATGCATATTAGGTTTTTATTCTACAAAAAGCAGCAATTATTGATTCCCAGTATGGTATTCTCCTATTAGCTTTATTGTAAATATTTGAAAAATTATAAACTGTTCATAATCATTTTCAAGAAGTCAAAACATATGCTGATCAACATCAGTATTCTTCTTGTAGTGCCTATCAGTTTCGGATGTTTTCGACCATCATGGAAATCTGTATTTTGCAGACGCACACACGAACACACAACCACACACACACGCGCACAAATGCGCGCACACACACACGCGCACACGCCCACACGCCCACACACCCACACACTCACACGCACACACACACACACACACACATACACACATACACACACCACACACTCACACACTCACACACCCAAACCGTCTGTTGCCGTCTTTACTACTCTATTTGTTGTCATTCGGCTTATATGATCGTTCCATTCTGCTCTTCTATTTTGTTACCCACTCCTTGATGTTCTCTACTTTGCATCTACATTAAGGCATTAAATTTTAGACGATTTTATAAAATTGTAAAAAGTTTCCTGTTAGTACATTGTTTCTGTAGTATACAGAATTTTTTTATGTTTGAGCCCCTAGTGTTGCCGGTTTTATGAAAGTATTATTTCTTATACCTTCCTGATAATGCATTTTATTTTTATTGTTTTTATTTGTATACATTACATTTGTATACATTTACATTATGTATTATAATATTGTATTATAATGTCTCTTCGTACTTGTATAATAAAATTGTACAAGACGTATCTTTAGTAAGACGTTTCAGTCGCTATGACACAGACAGGGAGAAGGACAAAAATATTAATGGTTGTGTAAAATTAAAGAATAATGTATTGGACTTAAATTTCTAATATTCAAAGAAACTTGATTTTTAAGGATCTGTGGCTTTTCGAAGAAAGACTTTTAAACATTTCGCTTCTTTAAATAAGAAGGCAGTAGCAATTTAAGTACCATCCTTAGTTTTACATAATAATTATTCTGAATATTCAAATTAACTGCCTTGTGAAGTCACCTGTCATCCGATCTGTTCTTTGATTCCTGTGCGCAACGATAACAACTGATTACAACCAGACATATTGAGACAAAACATACTGAGTTTGCTTTGTGCGTACCTGTTCATTTTTCTTAAATTTTCAGAAGTATGGTGGGGATGTTGACGTTACAGAATTTGATGCAGGGCCTACTTAGAGGTACTGTAAAATCTAACGGAACGGTGGAACGATGTGTGGTACGAATTTATCCGAAAGTACAAAAAACTGCAAGCGTCGGTCTTATCTCAAGAATTTTGGAAAAAGAATCTTATGTTGTAGTCCTCGATTCCAAAGGTAAGTAAACTGTTTAAAATATTTTGGTATAAGAAATTTATATCCATTTTTTGAATGTTATGATATTTGAAGATTTTTTCTGTGAATAATTGGGCCATTACTAGTTTTTTTTGTTAGTTTTGATGTCACTATCTTCCTTTCCTTACATTCCGCAGTGTTATATCTTCGATGCAACTCCCGATCTTCTGCCTATGTACGTTATTTTAGTCGATACTCTGTTTTTTATGGATGATGATTGAATAAGTTTTTTCCTTCGATAAGAGATGGCATTATTAAATGAGTTGATATATCTTTCTAACGGTAGTTTTATTATTTCTGGAGCATCAGACCAGCAATCCTGACAAAAATACAGAATCTAATTCTGGAAAATCAACCTCTATAGGATCGGAAAGGCTGATACAGATGAATGCCTATACTGTGGATACTCGGACACTGTGACACATACGATGTTAGATTGCAGCAGATGGATAGTGGAAAGGAACAGAATGGAGAGAGAGACAGTTGTGAATTTTGTTACAGTGAGAGAAATGATTGAGAGAATGATTGAAAATAAATTAGTTTGGACTAACATACACAGATATATCCGTGCAGTGATCAAGAAAAAGGAAGAGGAAGAAAGACTGCTAAACCAACGCTAAAGGTAAGAGTGAATGATGCTGAAAGGTGAAGCTAGAAAAGTGGGTCACACTGTATGAGTTGGAATGCGTGAGTCAGACTGTGGGGAAGGAGGAAATGCCCATCTGGAAATAATGCCGAACTAGGAGCGATGAGTGTCTTCTACGCGCTACCTGGAACGAGACAGGGAACCTCCTTGCTGATGAATAGAGTGTGGATCTGTATGAATGGAGAATGAATGAATAAAGGTAGTGATTAGGAAGTGATGCCGGCCTTACAGCGGCCATTCCGCTTCCGGATCGCTGGATGACAGAGGAGGGTCTGGTTTAGCAGGTAGGCGTTCGGCGTAGACTCGGCGACGAGAGGGCATTTTAAAGTACCTCGGGAACTATCGCCGGGAGTACGAAGAACGAATCCTGCACTAAAGTTAGTCAGGCGGCGTCCTGGACTGAGATATCTTTTGAAGATTCCAGATCCCCCCTCTATAAAGACGAAAAAAAAAAAAAAATTCTGGAAAATCGTCGATCGGCCGAAGGGTGAAGGATAACGAGAGTATTATCATGTCAATATTGTTTGTGTTGTCAATTATACATTATTGCTATGGGCGATGGATTTAATCACTTATTTCAAAATTTTTAGGAGCTGTCGAAAAGCCCTTGGGAATTGTAACTGCTATGGATTTACTACAATATATTCAGCAGAAATAAACAATGGACAAACAACATTTCTGAGTTAATTTTAGATCTCATTACACATCAATTATTTTAACCTTCAAACATTTTTTGAACAAGTCAGTTGATATATAAATGGAATTCAAAATCAAAAGACTAAATAAAAAAAGTAAGACTGTTCAGTCATTAAGAGCCCAGTGAACAATTAAATTTTTTTAGTCCATTTTTAGTAATCGACTCAACTTTATAATCTTACAGCACTTTTATTTATCTGTTTCTTGACTTGTTTCTGCTTCTTTATTTCCAATCATAACCTTGTAACTTGTTATTAATAGAATATAAAAGTGGGGAGAAAAAAAATCCTAGAAAATTGTCATGTCAACTGTCATTTACATGAGGCAATTCTATCGAATTGTTTGACGTTTAATTTTTCTTGTTGCTCTCTATTATATTGTAAACGTTCTAAAAGGCTCCCACATAATTTTTTTTAAAGATAATTTTGTATGATCTGAAGAACTGACGATTTTATTTGAAAAATATTTAAGCTGTACTTATTTTTTATTGCAATATTGAAAAGTTTGTTTTTGTATTTTTATTTTAGAATTAAAAAGTTGTTGTGAAATTTGTATTTTAATTTTTGCAAATAAGGTTTATTTAAGACCTAAAAGGAAAATGTTGAATTAAGTTGCCTGCCTGGTTGATGTGATTAATAAAAACAGGGTCAAATTTACATAAGGGAAATATTCTTTAATTCCAATAATTAGTTCCTCTAAAAACTCAGCACTAAAAGTTACAAAGTCGCTCTTGAGTAATGACTTGATGAACAAGAATATCTATTTTGTATTTTTTATTACATATAAGATTCCTGCTTATAGAAGCACATTATTTATCTCCCGACAACTTACGAAGTAGCTATTGACCAACAAATAAAAAGTTAACATAGAAAAAAAATTATTGAGATTTTTAGTAAATTTGTTAAGTGCAAATTAACCTTTTAAAAATTTATTTATTGGTTTTAAATAGAGCATATACTTTAAAGAGGCCTTAGACCTATGATCAGTTTCTTTTACCAAAGGTAGGTACATAACAATTATTTTAAATTAGGTATTTATTATTTTCTACGTTACTGACATTTAGTTCCCGAGAACTTCTTAAAAAAATTCGATAGAAAAATATTACACCTAAATTACCTGGTTATGATAATAATCTTATAAGGTGCGCGGCTCCCGTGTGGTAAGTCAAGGGGCGACGCGAACAGCACAAAAATGGAGAAAAACTAATTATAAAAACATATATATATATATATATATATATATATATATATATATATATATATATATATATAATATATAATTGCACTAGTAACAGAAAGGTTGAATTTAAGAAATGAAATTGTGATTGTATATTTCAATTTCAATTTTTTATAAATATACAATCTCAGGTTGCATCCAGTCCATCTAATATAATCTTATATTTTGGTATTTTAATATGTTTTAACCTATTTTTCGCGCTGTATTATTACATATTGTGTAGTGATTACAGAGACAGAAGAAATTAAACGCAAATACATATATTAATTTGATTATATTTTGCTATATCTAACTTTTTACACTGGTGGCGAATTCATACTTTAAATAATAACAGTGATAATAAAACATCTTTATATATTTTTTATTTAGTTTTTTACTTAGTTTATAATTTATAAGCAATTCTGCTTGGTTATTGGCGGATTAATACCTCTATGGAAGGTTGTCACTCCATCTTTTGCGCCGTCGTCCGATACTTCTTCTGCCGATTGGTGACTTATTTCTTGCTACTTTGACGACGCGGGTCTCCTCTATTCTGCTTATGTGGTTATTCCATTCTTTGTTTCTATTTTGTGTTCATTCATTTTTACACTGTACGTTACATTTTTTTCCAATGTCTTCCCTTCTCTTCGATCTCTCAGCATATTTCCTGTAATTCTTCTCAGTACTCCCATCTCTGCAGTTTTCAGTAGCCTTTGCGTTGTGGCTGTGTCGGGTCTTGTTTCTGAGGCATATGTCATTATTGATCTTACACTGCCTTTATAAATTCTTGACTACATATCGGTGTTAATGTGTCGGTTTCGCCATATAGTGTTATTAAGGCATCCTGCCAGTCTATTTGCTTTTTGTACTTGATCTCTCACTTCTTTGTCCAGCTCTTAATAGCTAGACAGTGTAATTCCCAGGTATTTTATTTCCATTACTTGTACCAGTGTGACTTGTCGTCCTAGACTTTTATATAGTTTAAAGAAAAACTTAAGACAATTGTCCACAAAAGAAAAATTTAACAACAAATATAAGTTACGAAATTGTATTTAACAATGCTATTGTCGTCGCAGCAAGAGTGGACCTATGAAATTATCCACTCTACTCTGCCTAGGGACTTCATGTATAATGTATGAAGTACCCCTAAGCATTTATCCATTTTAAGTTCTGGATGTTCATTCTTTTTCCAAGTCATGATAAAGACTGGGTGTGTAATTTCTTATATGTATGATATCGTAGACCATTGTTGAAATAAAACAACTTTTTGAAGCAAGGACTAGCTACAAAGTCTTAGATTTTGCAGTAGCAAATTGAGCAGAGCCCCGACCGTTGACCCCCTAGAAGGACCCTTAAGCTAGCGGGGACACATGAGCGGAATCCAGTTTAACCTACGTAATATTTTTTCACCCATTTTTCACTAATTTATTACCACCCTAATAATTTTTCACCACCAAACCAACCTTAAGGGGAGCGATTCTGCTGGCTTAAGATTTAAGCTAGCAGAATTCAAAAAAGAAACTTTTTGTTGATGGCATATTTTTTCACCCATTTTTCACTAATTTATTACCACCCTAATAATTTTTCACCACCAAACCACCCTTAATGGGAGCGATTCTGCTGGCTTAAGGTTCAAGCTAGCAGAATAATAAAATATAAAAACTTTTTGTTGACGGCATATTTTTTCACCAATTTTTCACTAATTTATTACCACCCTAATAATTTTTCACCACCAAACCAACCTTAAGGGGAGCGATTCTGCTGGCTTAAGGTTCAAGCTAGCAGAATTCAAAAAAAAAACTTTTTGTTGATGGCATATTTTTTCACTAATTTATTACCACCCTAATAATTTTTCACCACCAAACCCCTCTTAATGGGAGCGATTCTGCTGGCTTAAGGTTCAAGCTAGCAGAATTCAAAAAAAAACTGTGTTGATGACATATTTCACCCATTTTTCACTAATTTATTACAACCCTAATAATTTTTCACCACTAAACCACCCTTAATGGGAGCGGTTCTTCTGGCTTAAGGTTCAAGATAGCAGAATTGAAAAAAAAACTTTTTGTTGATGGCATATTTTTTCACCCATTTTTCACTAATTTATTACCACCCTAATATTGTTTAACCATCAAACCACCCTTAAGGGGAGCTATTCTGCTGGCTTGCCGTTCAAGCTATCAGAATAAAAAAAAACATATTTATGATATACCACAGTGTTTTGCTAGGTTTTTACGAATTTATTACCACCCTAGTAATTTTTCACCCCTTAACTACCCCTTGTAATTCTGTTAGGTTAAAATTTAACGTGAAAAAAATCTTTTTTTACAATTTCACTATCCTCTACTTATAACTGACATAAAAAAAGTATTTTTACCCGGATAAGTTTCCATCTCTAAACCAATCTTATTTGGAAACGTTTCTGCTAGCTTAATAATCGAGCCAGCGGAATTAAAAAAAATTATTTATGATATACCACAGTATTTTGCTAAGTTTTTACGAATTTATTACCAACTTAGTAATTTTTTATCCCTAGACTAACCCTTAGTGAAAGTCAATAGTTCTGCTACGTTTAAATTAAAGGTGAAAAAGTTTTGTTTTATAATTTTACTAAATACTATTTATAAATAAAATAAGAAACTCTCTGGTTAGTTTTTACTAAATGTTAACCAACTTCACCAATTCCACCAACTACACATTTACGCTGGTTGAATGCAAAGCAAATATTTTCGGAAATATGAGATACTACAATATTATGCTAGATTTGTACTAATACATTACCATCCTAGTAATTTTTCACCCTTCAACTACCCTCTATGAGGAGTCAATAATTCTACTACGTTAAAATTTAAGGTGATAAAAAATCTATTTTTATAATTTTACTGTATTCTACTTGTAAGTGAAAATATAAATTGCTTGCCATAAAAAATCTTTTGGAAAACACAAGAGTGCTCTGCTAGAATTTTACTATATTTTTACCAGCCTAGTCATGTTTTTCTCAACTACCCTAATTGAAAAACATTTTCAAATGTTATTCTATACTAACTAAAATTTATTTTTTTAATGTTTAAATATTAAAAATATGAAAACAATTTTATTCCAAAAACTATAAATTTTACCTGTTTTAAAAAATTGACTCTGATTCGAGTCGTATTACATGGCTAAGCGAAATCGAATCGTTAGTCCTTTTTATGAATATAAAATAACTAAAACCAAGTTGAGTTTTAGTAAATACAATGGAATTTTTATATTTCACAGAATAAATTACCAGGTGAGAAATATTAAAGTTGAAATAATTTTATTACGTCTATTACATTATTTAACTAATTGTAAAGGAGGGTCGGGACCGTGCGCACCTATTGTTAAAAGAATAAAAGATTTGTATTCGTTAGGTACATGAAAATTTGAAAAATAATTTAGGTATTTAATATTTTAATATTATTTAAATAAGAAGAGTATTAACGATTGGTCAAAACATAATTTTAAGATTAGTATAATATAAAGAATTTATATTGAAAACATTTTAGGATATAAGTATTTTAAGTATGTATATTCAAATGAGACCGAAATTACCGGTTGGTCAGAACAGCTGATATAGATTATTTGCGTAGTAAAATAAATTTATATTAGCAGCTTGTATTTGAATTCTTTGTCGATTTTTCATTCATTGTCAGTTGAATATAGGTAAAAATTAAAGGTTATTACAAAAAAATATTAACCTATTTAATTTGTTTATGGAAATGTTTGAAAGAATCGCCCACGGGGAGATCTGTTTTCTCGGCACAATCCACACATTCATAAATTGGGTTTTTTCTTATTTTTAGGATAGGACATACCATGCATCTTTTCGTTTCGCGTTTGTCCGATTTATTAGCAATTATTTATAGGTAAATGTTCGCGTGCGATATTCCGCCTTTCTTTGCTTTTTTATAAATTAGTTTACGAATTAATTCTAACCTTGATATCGTCTTTTATGTTTTTTGTTTAGTATATTGTGTAAAACTAAGTCTAACTTTCCACGGTACCATCGATTCATCTAGTGATAATTTTTTTACTGGATAATTCAGACCAGTCATTTTATTATTAAAAAGTCTATAACTGTTCTTATTCTATAAAACCGATCTTCAGAAATAACATTAGGTCTCATTGGATTATGGATGAAGTTTAAGCACCTTGAAATTATAAGAAAAAAATCTCTTCCGATGTTCTGCAAAAAAGATTTTAAGTTGAATAGTGGATCTGTTTTCCAATAATCCTCCAATCTTGAAATCCGTATGTGTCAGTGTGGAAGATAATTCCCATAAATACTAGAAATAATTCAAACAAGACAAGTAGTTTACATCTTTAAATGCTAGAATTTACATAAACACCAACTTCACCAACTTTTTTATATGCTAAACATTGCAATATTGTTGTTTTGTACATTGCCTATTTTTTAACAAAATTTTACAACTTAAAAAGGGATAATTCCCGTGAGTTGGCTGTATGTCATATAGTTAAAAAAACTCGAACATTGAAGTAAAACACTGTTGTAATTGGTATATTTATTAAAATTTTAAAAATCCAAAAGGATTAAGTTCAAAACGTTTTCGGACTTATCAGTTCATCACTTTTAGTAAGTAATTAATAAGCAATAGGTAAGTAGTAATTTTTAATTAAATATACCAATTATTAAAACAGAAGTGTTTTTCACACACACACACACACACACACACACACACACACACACACACACACACACACACACACACACACACACACACACACACACACACACACACACACACACACACACACACACACACACACACACACACACACACACACACACACACACACACACACACACACACACACACACACACACACACACACACACACACACACACACACACACACACACACACACACACACACACACACACACACACACACACACACACACACACACACACACACACACACACACACACACACACACACACACACACACACACACACACACACACACACACACACACACACACACACACACACACACACACACACACACACACACACACACACACACACACACACACACACACACACACACACACACACACACACACACACACACACACACACACACACACACACACACACACACACACACACACACACACACACACACACACACACACACACACACACACACACACACACACACACACACACACACACACACACACACACACACACACACACACACACACACACACACACACACACACACACACACACACACACACACACACACACACACACACACACACACACACACACACACACACACACACACACACACACACACACACACACACACACACACACACACACACACACACACACACACACACACACACACACACACACACACACACACACACACACACACACACACACACACACACACACACACACACACACACACACACACACACACACACACACACACACACACACACACACACACACACACACACACACACACACACACACACACACACACACACACACACACACACACACACACACACACACACACACACACACACACACACACACACACACACACACACACACACACACACACACACACACACACACACACACACACACACACACACACACACACACACACACACACACACGACACCGTGTAAAAGTATTTTTGAAAAAACAAGTTTATTTAATTTTTGTTAAAGGGGTAGTAATGGTTGAAAAATTACTTAAGTTTAATAAATTCGTAAAAACCTAGCAGAACACTGGTATATCATAAATATTTTGTTAATTCTGCTAGCTTGAACCGTAAGCCAGCAGAATCGCTCCTCTTAAGGGTGGTTTGATGGTGAAAAAATATTAGAGTGGTAATAAATTAGTGAAAAATTAGTGAAAATATATGCCATCAATAAAAAGTTTTTTTTTTGAATTCTGCTAGCTTAAACCTTAAGCCAGCAGAATCGTTCCCATTAAGGGTGATTTGGTGGTGAAAAATTATTAGGGTGGTAATAAATTAGTGAAGAATTGGTGAAAAAATATGCCATCAACAAAAAGTTTTTTTTTTTAATTCTGCTAGCTTAAACCTTAAGCCAGCAGAATCGCTCCCATTAAGGGTGGTTTGAAGGTGAAAAATAATTAGGGTGGTAATAAATTAGTGAAAAATTGGTGAAAAAATATGCCATCAACAAAGTTTTTTTTTTGAATTCTGCTAGCTTGAACCTAGTTTGATGGTGAAAAAATATTAGAGTGGTAATAAATTAGTGAAAAATTAGTGAAAATATATGCCATCAATAAAAAGTTTTTTTTTTGAATTCTGCTAGCTTAAACCTTAAGCCAGCAGAATCGTTCCCATTAAGGGTGATTTGGTGGTGAAAAATTATTAGGGTGGTAATAAATTAGTGAAGAATTGGTGAAAAAATATGCCATCAACAAAAAGTTTTTTTTTTTAATTCTGCTAGCTTAAACCTTAAGCCAGCAGAATCGCTCCCATTAAGGGTGGTTTGAAGGTGAAAAATAATTAGGGTGGTAATAAATTAGTGAAAAATTGGTGAAAAAATATGCCATCAACAAAGTTTTTTTTTTGAATTCTGCTAGCTTGAACCTTAAGCCAGCAGAATCGCTCCCCTTAAGGTTGGTTTGGTGGTGAAAAATTATTAGGGTGGTAATAAATTAGTGAAAAATGGGTGAAAAAATATTACATAGGTTAAATTGGATTCCGCTCATGGGTCCCCGCTAGCTTAAGGGTCCTCCCCCTAGAGCGTACTGTGCTCTAGGTGAGGCCGTGGTCTAACGACTGATCCTCACTCGAACACTCGTAGATTGTTCGATTATTTATACACAATCTCCGATTCGAGGTAGACGAGGCGATGCGCATCAAGAGTGTGCTATTGGTCGACGGACTAGGACACTTGATGACACTATAAACAACTTTAAATCTATACTGCACATAATTTCATCTTTATACAATTTGAAAATAATAAGAGCAATATAATATACTATGAATGATTAAAACAAATTAAATCATCGTTTTTCTGGTTTATTTATTTCATTGGGCGGACGTAATTTCGGCCGGAAAAAGAGCAGGTACTAAAAGCCGGTAGGTAAATTCGGCCGGAGGTTTTAAGTTGCTTCCTTATCTCATAGGTATTTTCGGCCGCAAATCAAATAAAATAACAGAATGCTTTATATTAAAATATTTCTTTATTTCAATAAAATTATTACATCAACTTATTTCTATAAATTAAGTAAACTATAAATTTTTAAAAAACGTTTTGATGTGATACAGATTTAACGAAATTAATTCTAGAAATATTGTCAGATCGAAGCATATTTACCATGTTTTCGATAAATTTTAGTTTGTTTTTTACTTGTTTGTCTTTAATTTTTGCTGGAATATTTAAATTTTTTATTTTTAAATATGCATCGATCTGACAATCTTTTAATTTTTCTATAAAAATAAATATAGAAGGGTGACTTGAATAAAAACTAGAATTAAAGTGCGAATGGAATGATTCGCAGGCATTTGTGGTTCTTTTAATTGATGGGTTTTCATATGCCCATATATTTGGTGGAAAATGAGATTCTGGCGCTATGTAGTTTTCTAATAAATAGTCTGCGTATTTATCTATAAGTTTATGGTCCGGTTTGTATGACATGAGATCAAATATGAAACAATCTTCAACTTCAGAGGGGTCTAAATAAGTTAGCCCAAAAGTATGAGTAAGCCATTTGCTTTCCTCGCAGTTTTTATCTTTATACATTTGGGTTAACCCTAATGATTGTATTTTCCTATACCACGCCTGGTGCAAGTGGAATCTACAACCATTTAGTTTGGTTTTGGGAAAGACAACTTTTAATGCGTTATGAATTGCGATTTCAAAATCCACAAATACCTCCTTCGGTTCAAAAACAATATTATAAAGTTCAAAAATTTTAGATTTTACCAACAGAAAAAGTCTCATATATGTGTCACTGGTCTTATTGGGCAACAGACAATACAAAAGAGGAACATAATGCCCATTTTCCAGTCCATGGATGGTAAATAACTGATAAAAATATTTTGTACAATAAGAAAATGTTCCATCCATGTATAAATCTTTCATTTTACATAAACTTATTATATTTGTATGGCAAGAAAAAACAATGATATTATCAGCTGTGCTGTTAATAAACAAAAAATTTTCACCTGTTGTGGTTTTCGGTCCATAACTATCGAGTACAGAATGTACATCGTGAATATCCTTAGGCAGGGCTGGTAAGAGCTTACGGCGGCTGTTGTACAAATTTCTTCTTATTAGACTGACATCTATCGATGACAAATTCTCTGGCAAATGATTTGAAAGAACGCTTTTAATAATTTTTGAAGGTTTCTCCGATATGTCTTCCTCAGCTTTGCGCTTGCATGAAGTCGTCACTATTTTTCTCTCCAACGTAGTTTCATCGGACTCGTGGTTGTGGATTAATTCACTTCTAGTAACTGTGTATTCCGCACCAACAGTGTACAGTTTGGCTAAACATCTTAAATTTTTCTTTATACACCTCCAACGTACTTCACCACTTTTTAATACGTCCTGTTTACAAAACTGAAACTTTTCTACAACTAGTAAGTCACAACCGCGTGAACTCTTAATTACTGAAACAGATGCCATCGTATACAAATAATATATTTTATGCTTTCTATCGACTAGTAGCTTCAAGATAAGTTATAATACTGACTAGCTATAATAATTTTATACCTGTTATTTGTGAATTTTATACATTTAAAGGAATAATCTTAAGTAGGTACAACATAGTTATTAGAATAAAGAGATAAGTAAATTAAAGGTATTTCCGACAGGTACACAGGATTAGGTATTTCCAAATAAATACACAATTAATATTTTACAGAAACTATGAAGCGTAATTACCAATATTTTAATCTCATCGTAAACATCAACCCCTCGGCCGAAATTACCCCTGTCATAAATGGTACCCCTTGATTTATGCAGGTAGGCCAAGGGATTACCGGCCGAAATTACGCCCGCCGATTTCATTTCTTTAAAATTTGTGACATCTGTCGTAAAATTACATTTTCTAGTAGTTATGCAATGAGTAATACAAAGTTATCACAATATAACATTGTTTATCAACAAGTTGACATAATGCTTTCGCCAAAACACGAAATTATACGCTCTTGTAAAAATTTTAATTATCATTTTAAAAAATATTCAATCCCTTTCATTATCTTGTAATTAACTTTTATTACAAATCTGACGATTTTGATATTTTAGATAATCTAGCAACGATTAAATTAAAAAAATATTGTTTATTTACATATTGTCAATTTATATTCTTTTTTTTTTATTCAAAAATTAATTTGACATTTTAGAATAATGTGTGGACCGTGGAGAGAACAGTTCAAATGTGTCATCGTTTAGACAAATTTCGCCGAATCCTGCTAAAGCTTTCTTTTCCTCTGCAGCAATTATTTCGTTTAGGTTTATCAAAGTATTCTAAAACAAAAGATCATTGCGAGTGTAAGGTGAAAAGTCCTCGAGGCACTAATTTATATGAAATTCGTTGTAAAAGCAAATATCAAAGAAATAGTTTGTTTTAGTCAGTTATTTTAAGAAAATGTATAGGGACTTTCTGGTATAAAGAAAGTCTTTTTCTGACAAATTTCGATCTTGTTAAAACCAACTTCTCTTTGATACTGAACAAAACATAAATAGCAAAATTACTTACGACTGATAAAGGATACACTGTTGGCGATTTCGAACTCTGTCTAAATGGTAAGTTTTTCATTGTACTAAATGTACAGATGTCGTTTTTCCACACACCAGTCTGCAATATACCCATGTTCAAGAAGTAGAAACGTCCCGCACCATGCTTTTGATCCTTATGCCATGAACCTTCGTATCTGTTTCCATCTTCCCTTACCAACAAACCTATAAAATAAATACAATGTATATATATATATATATATATATATATATATATATATATATATATATATATATATATATACAGGGTGTCCCATAATTAATTATACATTAGCTAATGGGTGATAGCTGACAACAAAATAAAGCGTTTGAGCTCAAATTGCTTAGACAAAATGTTGCTAGTTTTCGTTCTACAGGGTGATCCATTAATATTTTCATTATATTATTTTTAGGGATATATTGAAAACTGTTCAACCGATTAAAGTGAAATTTGGTATTTTGCTATTATTTATTATGTTTAATATGAAAATGATATTAGTTTTACCATTGACACTAGGTGGCGCCACCTACTATGACATTGCTTCATTAATGTAGCTATAATTTTTTAATTAATTATCGAAACGAACAAAAAATTACAATAAGTGTTCAAAATGTTCACCATTAGATAAACTACATTATCTAAATCTTTTGTGTAAGTTTTGTCTTATTTTAAATAATGAGTTTCTTTGAGCCCTAAGTAGTTACGTTAACTCCCTCTACAATATGTTGCCATAACTCGTGACGGTTATTTTTTATAAACAAGTGACTTTAGGTAGCTCCACAAGTGAAAGTCTAGGGGATTTAGTTCGGGACTGCGCGCTGGCCATGGGTATACACTACCTCTACCAAATCAACATTTGAGGATAAATTTCATCTAGATAATTTCTAACTTCTAAGCTATAATGTGGTGGTGCACCATCATGCATGTACAAAGAGTTACGTCTCAAATTTAGAGGTATGTCTTCTAAGACTTGGTAAATCTTCTCAAAAAATTTAGATACGTTACTCCGTCAAGCCTGGTTGGTAATTCGAATGGTCCTACAATACAATCCCTAAATATGCTATACCAGATATTTATGGAAAACTCATGTTGAAAATCATGTTCTTAAAATGCATAAGGATTTTCTGTCGCATAGGTATGGCTAATGCGCCAGTTAAACACACCTCTTCTAGTAAATGTGGCTTCATCGGTAAATAAAATTTTATTATAAAACATTGGATCGTCTAAATGCCGCCCTATCATAAACTGACTAAATCGGTGCCTTGCTGGAAAACCCTGTGGTAAAAGATTCTGTACTGTAGTAAAACGGTATGGATACAGATTTTCTGTCCGTATTATTATTGACACTGTAGATTTGCTTATACCAGTGGCCGTAGAAACAAGCCCTGTACTGGTTTCTGGATCTTCTGCAACACGCACAACAATTTCATCCCCCATATCCGCATCAATTACTCTCGGTCTTCCAGCATTCCTGTTTTTGAGAAGAAATCACTCTGTTTCACCTAATCTGTCGAATAATGATCTAATAGTTTTATGGTTTGGTTGCCTTCTATTGGGATAAAGTTCTATATATATATATATATATATATATATATATATATATATATATATATATATATATATATATGTATATATATATAGGTATATATATATATATATATATATATATATATATATATATATGTATACATATATATATATATATATATATATATATATATATATATATATATATATATTAATTAAATCTATATAGAATTAAATAATGTGTCTAAAAAATTAACATAAAACAAAACCAAAATAAAAAAACGTTTTTAACATATACAAAAAATTAGAAAATATGTTTGGAATGGACCATCTCCATTTCTTAAGGGTATGAAAAATAGATTACGACCCATTTCCAGATCTACCGAATGTACATATAAAATTTCATAAAAATCGATGAAGCGGTTTTTGAGGAGTATGGCAACTAACTCTAGTAGACTAATATGGCAATTAAAAAATAGGGGTTAGTAATAGAGGGTGAAAATTAAGGGCTGTATGTATTTTTAATGCCACATTAAACAAATAAAAATAAAAAAAATGTGCAAAAAGTTTAAAAAAATGTTTGGTTGGACTACCCTTGGCACTAAACGGTATGGACAAATAGATTGCGACCAAAGTTACAGCCGGTTCGTTTGATTTATTCGATCCTCTTTTTGAAAATTCATCGACTTTTCGGCTGCCTTCGATGCCCTGATGTTCTGGTACCCAGACAAGCTCAATCTTGTTCCTGTCTCTAAGTTCATTCAATTCTTTGATGCAGTCCCACACAACCCTAGACGTCAGTTCCTGACACGCCAGTGCCGCTTGACGGTCAGAAAATATATGGATTTACTCTTTTTCAAGAACTCTCATTATTTTCTTTTGCATATAGTAGTATCGTATCTATCGTAAATCTCCGCTTGAAAAACGGTACAGTTCCTCCCCAAGTCAAAGCTTTCGCTAATTCTTGGATTATTGGAGTATATTCCTGCCCTCACACCCTCTGTAGTTTTGGATCCATCTGTATACCAGATCTTACCCTGTTAGTTATGGTACTCCCTGTTTCTCCATACATTCCTGTCTGGAATAGACACCCTATAGGAATTCTTAAAATTTTATTTTTTTGTCATGTTTGGTTTCTCATTAAAAATGTCCTTCGTCACAGTCATTGTCATACTCATGTGCCCTGTCCCTTCATTGCAAAGTTTCAGTGATTGTTTTAATCTGTAGGCTTCCAATCTTGATTCTCCTTGTATTATCAAAGGCCACGGAGGCAGGCCTAGTAGAGCCTCCCTAGCTGCTGTTGGAGTAGTACGCATGGCACCAGTTATCGCCATACACACCCAGTATGTGTACACCCAGTGCACCATGTCCGGTTTCAATCCCCATTTCTTCCCATACATACGCCTGACTCTAATAAGTGTTGTAACTGCACCGCTTGTTATTTTTTTCCAATTGTCGGTTCCAGGTAAGTTTCGAGTCTAGCATAATCCCGAGATACTTTACTTCTCCCTTTGGCTGAATTACTTATCCCTGCAGCTTTAGAGGACCTAATCCCTTTAGTTTCCATCTGCGTGTGAAGGCATCTATGGTGAATTTGTGGGAACTTAGATTTAGCCCCTCTCTATAAGTCTATTGTCTCACTAGTTCTAGGGCTTCGTAGTATTCCATGATTCTCTAACTCATGTATTGTACTTTACTTGCCAGATGATTACCAAATCATCCTCATATCCGATTGTTTATTCCCCAGCAGTGGGAACAGAACTCCTCCCTGTTTACATCCTCTGTCAACACGGGCCAACTTGTTCGTCATCTTTTTTCTATTTGTCCCTCAGCCTTTTTGTCTTAAGTTCGATTTTGATAATCCCCTCAGACAATAGTGCAGAGGTCTGGCTTCTCTTTGCTTTTTGTTTACAGTCAGGATCAATGGGTTTCATCTTCTTGAGTGTTAAAGCTGAGGAGTCTGAGTCAGTGTTTACTGGTTCTCCCCTCCTCTGTATTATTGAAGAGTCTGAGTCAGTGGTCCGTGACTCCCTCTTCTCTTGGTTTCTTTTTTGTTGTTTAGAGTACATTTAATTCCCATGAGTAGCTAGGAAATGGGTAGTCTGCTCCTGCAGAGCCCGCATACAGGAGTAAGGCTATAGACAATGGGGTTTCGCCCTGTTCTCCAAGGGTACCGTCCGTGATACTGTTACTCCGTTTATCTCTCATGCCCTCGCCACGGTAACTTAGTCGTAGTTCAGGAAATTCCATTGAATTCAAAAACTTTGTAGGATAGTTGACTACATCATCCTGATTTGTAACTGTAGTGTAACTGATTTGAACGAACACTATTTTCCTGGAAGAAAAATCAGAATGGTCGCATTCAGATCATCGACATCTTCATTTTTTGTCGCCAATATTGCTCGTCCAATTATGGTTTTTAAACTGGTAAGCTATTTTCGGAAAACACACTGAATAAGCTCGGCCCAGCTTATTAATAATAAATTTACTTAAGAATTATACTGAGAAGGTAAAATGATAATTTTAATCGTCACTACTACGCTCGATGCATAAAAAATAATAACCGAAAATTGTAGGTATAGGTAGCGTTTTCGGAGTGAGAGAAGGCTTATTTTATGAGAAAGACAGGAGACCGGCTTTGTTCTCATTCGTACTACGTGCTATTTACTGGGTAAGCAGTAACCATTAATCAGTAACAGTTATCGACCAGGGTTAAAATGAATAAATTACTAATATGGCTATTAAAACATAGGAGTTAGTAATAAAAGGGTAAAAAATTAGAGTTGTGTGTATTTTTTAATGCCACATCATACAAATAAAAATAAAAAATTTTGTCCCAAAAATAAAAAAAAATCTTTGGGATGGACCACCCTTACCACTTAGGGAAATAAAAATAGATTGCGAACGATTCTCAGACCTACCGAATGTACAATAAAATTTCATAAACATCGATGAAGCGGTTTCGGATGAATATGGCAACTGTGACATTATTATTGCTATTAAAAAATATAGGCATTGATTATAAACCACACCCATAAAATTGCATTTGGTACTCAATACTACTTGCTTTTAAAACCTCGATGACGTAATTCCAGATAGTCCTCAGAAAATTTTTAAATGTAAAAAGTATTCGATCGAACAGTAAATCATATTTATTTTAGTTCACCTCTATACAATTTCTTATTTTGTACAGAATATAATTGACTTCTATATTGCCATTTCTAGATAAATTGTCAATTTTTTATAGTACAATGTTACTATCAGAACAAAATTTATATCCTCTTCTTCTTGTCGAAGTTCCTTCTCCTATCGAAGGTTGGCCATCACCACAGCTATCCCTACTTTATTGGCGGCTGCTCTGAAAAGATCTATTGAGCTGCAACTATATCACTCTCTTAAGTTTTTCAGCCAGGAAATTCTTCTTCTACCTATGGATCTTTTACCCTTAATTTTACCTTGTATTATGAGCCTAATATCTCATATTTCGCACCTTCGGTAATGTGACCTAAATATTCCAGCTTTCTTGTGTTGATGTTCTTTATCACCTCGCAATCCTTTTGTAACATTGTAACCTTCTTAACACTTTTGCATTTGTAACTCGTTAGATCCGTTAGATCTCGTTAAATCGTGAATAGACTAAATCTGGAAATAAATTCTGTATATTAGCTTGAAATATTTTAATTTGCATCATTTCTCGAAATTAATTTGTTTGAAAAGTTACAAAAAAGTAATTTACATGAGATGTAATTTATTACTGCTAATTATATTATGTATTTTATATTTTGTTATTTTTTTTTGTAGTGTATTGATAAATAAATAATTTTTAGAAAACCTCGACTGTTTTCATTAATCAATTTTTAGCGTTTTTTCTGAAGTAAAATCGGAATTCAATAATATAGATTACAAGCACGTTAAAATTACATAGTTGTGAAAATGCTGAATGCCATCCATATATTGTCATCTATTGCACTAGACAATGGTAGGAGCAGGTAACTCAAATTTATTTTTCAATCTTGGCAAAGATTTGAATTAATGTCGCCACCACACAGTCTGGTAGTACTTAGGCGTGAGGGGCAAAGAGGTGTAAGTGGGCGGAGTTTAACACTGAATTCGTTTTTACCTTAGAGTGAGGTATCTATGTGTGGTTTATAATCAATGATAGAGGTTAGTAATAGAAGGGTGAAAATTAAGAACTGTATGTATTTTTTATCGTCACATCTTAAAAAAATAAAAATAAATAAATTTGTCTAAAAAATAAAGAAAAAAAAAGGTTTGGGATGAACAACAAAAATAAATATCAACCTATTCTCAGATTTACCGAGTAGGTATATATATATATATATATATATATATATATATATATATATATATATATATATATATATATATATATATATATATGTTTTTTTAGCTGGGTCATTTTATTCCACCAGCATTAAATGCCCTATCCACCTCAGACGTCCTGTCTTAATATATTTTACGATATCTAGTTCCTGGTATATTCTTAAATTCGAAGTTGTATCGTCCTCTCCACACTACATTGCCATTCACTGCTGCATAAATTCGTCTTAGTACTTTTCGTCCAAATATCCCAATATGTTTTCATTTCTTTTTTTGCTAGTCCAGGTCTCTGAACTATATGTTAGGATTGGGCGTATTATTGTTTTGTAGAGTTTTACCTTTGTAGGTCTCGATGCAATTGAGGATTTAAGAAGGAGATTAAGCCCAAAATAGCATCTGTTGGCCGTGCAAATTCTGTGGTTTATCTCTGCGGTAATATTATTTTCAGTGTTAAGGAGCACTCCCAGGTATACAAATCCGTTCACTGCTTCGATGACTTCGTTTTCTATAACAAGTGGCTGTGGGATTTGTAGTTGCGTGATTATTTTCTTGTAATTCGTTTTTTGTTGATTATTATTTTTTATAGATATTTTAAAATATAGTACATTTTCCAGATATTATTGTAGGTGTTAAGCCGCACGTAGTGCAGACTACGTATAACGGGTTGCGTTTGGTCACAATAAATTAAGATATTAACAATATTTGGATTATCAATATTTTTATTGTATGATTTATTGTTTAAAAAAGTTGATAAAATGTACTCAGTTGAGGAAAAAGTAGCAATAATAAACATGTTTTATTCAGACAATAATTCGCGAACTGTTACGTTAGGAATGTCCCATGGTTACTTTCCGCAAAGAGATTCCTGGTTAGAAAAAATACAAAATTAAATTTCTATAAATTCTTATAAAGGGTGATTCATTTAGAGATACTTTTTTCAACAAGAAAAAACAATGAAAAAAATAAATTTTATTTGAAAATATTTAATATCATACAAAAGAACCATTCTTTACAATTACTTCTTAAAGATAATTTCTTTTAAATGTTGGCCATGACTACGATTAAGTTGGTTCATTCTGAAGTTCCAATTCTCGATGACTCGTTCCAGAATTTCGATTGGTATTTCACCAATGACTAGAGTAATATTGACCTCCAATGCCTTAATCGTATCTGGTTTATTCATGTAGACTTTGGACTTTAGGTAGCATCAAAAGAAAGAGTCTAGAGGTGAGATGTCACAGGATCTAGGCGGCCAATTCACTGGTCCAAAGCGTGAAATAATTTGTTCACCGAATCGTTCTCGCAGTAAAGCCGTACTTTCACGAGCTGTATGGCAAATAACGCCATCTTGTTGGAACCAAATGTTGCCGAGACCACGAGCTTCAATTTCAGGTACCAAATAGTTCGTTATCATGGTACGATAACAGTCTCCATTTACAGGAACATTCTGGCCGTCCTCTGTTTTAAAGAAATATGGATCAACGATTCCACCAGCCCATAAACCACACCAAACACTTGTTTTTTCAGGGTGTAATGGCAACTCTTGAACCTCTTTGGGTCGTTCATCACCCCAAATATGGGTATTTTGTTTATTAACGTACCCATTAAGCTAAAAATGGGCCTCATTTGAAAACAAAATTTTTCTCGAAAACAGTGGATCTTCTGAAAGCTTATCAAGAGCCCATCGACTGAAACGGTGACGACTCGGAAGGCCGGTCGGCTTCAGCTCTTTCACTAATTGAATTTTGTATGCTTTTAAACCAAGATCCTTACGTAAAATACTTTAAGTTGTTGCATATGACAAGCCAAGTTGTTGAGAACGGCGACGAATCGGTTACCGCCGTTATATTTTCTTCAGTACGTGCTGAATGTGGTCTATTTGGTCGCGTGTAATCCAATAATAAAAATTGGGTTTTAAACTTACTAATCGTAAAGCGAATTGTACCATAAATTGCTCTAAGCGCACGAAACACATTCCTCATAGAACTCCCTTTTTCAAAATACAAATTAATAATTTCTAGATGCTGTGCAGGGCTAAGTCTTTCCATCACGAAATGTCAAATAATACTGAACAAAAGCGAAATGTTAGTTTGACAGTATTCATGCACGATCTCCAATCAAATCCCCACCAAAAAAAGTACCTCTAAATGAATCACCCTTTATTACAAAAAATTACTTTTGTATTAAAATATACAAATGTGACTTAAAAGTTTTATTTAATACAGTTTGCTCGGTGGTACAAATTCGACTGTCTATATCTACGCAATTATAACATTAATAATATGAAATTCGATACTCCCTACATTCCCAGACGAAAAAGTTGTAAAATTTAATTGCCTCACACCAGCGCTCAGCTGGAGATACGGTGCGCTCATTAGGGAATTTTTTAAATACACATATTAAACAGTTACTCCATATTCTTGAGAAATTTGACATAATTTCTCAAAAAATACCGAGAGTCACGAAAAATTACTCAAGAAAAATCAAGAAAATATCACTTGAATCTTAAAGGAGTTTTCACCGCCCGGCCACAACGCGTACATATTTCATTTAAGTCGGGTGCTCTGCTTTTTATCACTCCCGCACTCCTTTCACTTGGTTCTTCCTCAAACTGGTGTCGACCAACGTTCTCTTGAGGTAACCTCTCTGGAACCGCCTCCATTCTTTTAAAATTGACCGCACAATCCGTCTACCCCTTAAAGTCCAATATTGATCGCGGAGCAAACTAGGTAGTCCTTGTGTGCCTACATGACAAGAGCGTTTGTGTAGGCTCAAAATTAACTTACGCACTATAAAACGTTCACTTGGAAGTAAGATAGATAGACGAAAATCTTCCGTGTCAAGTCTCTCAGTAACGCTAGTTTTTAAACGTATAAGTCCAAATTCATCGACAAACGTGTTTAGCGAGGAAATTTATTTTGTATCTGAACCGAACGCTTTATTCTGCACTAGCTTCAATACAAATATTTCGGCTTTATCGATTTCCTCAGCGACCAATTCACCTGTACGTTTTTCGTTTGAATTTCTTGCATTATAACAAAATCGTAGCGCCCAAGGTATCATTCTTAAAAGTTTTATGTACTAAGAAAAGTAATGCAGATGCTAATCGTCGGACGTCATATTCAATAGTGACGAACTGGCTTTTTTATTTTTCTCGGTACAGACTTCTTCTTCATCAACTTCTACTTTTTGTTGGTGCCAATCATTTTCTTTTCTGTATAACCATTTTGGGCCCTCCCACCCTCGAGAGTCGAACAATTGTCGAACACCACAACCTCTGATGGAAGATCGGCTGGATTGAGAAAACCATGTACATATTTCCAACGCTCAGGATTGGCTAAATTTCTAATCTCCTGAACTCTATTAAAAACAAATACAGACTAGTCATCCTTACGTTGAATCCAAGAAAGAACAGTAGTGGAATCACTCCAAAAATAAGACTCAACATATTGAGCAAATTGTCTTTTTACTGGCTAATAAAGTCTAATACCAATAGTGACTGCCAACAGTTCCAATCTGGGTATAAAAATCTTCCTCAAAGGGGTCACACGACTCTTAGCTGTAACAAGGATAATTGATACAACATCATTCCAACTCTTAAAAATACTACTGCCGCATAAGCTTTCTTACTTGCATCTGAAAATGTGTGCAAGCTCCAATGATTAGCTTCCATGGGTTCAGCCTGAATCCAGCGTGGAATCTCGATACTCGACAGTTCAGGAAGATGAGTATTTCCAATTACAAAATTCTTCAGCCATATCATTCTCGACTGGAGCATCCTATCCCTGGCGCTTCTCCCAAAGTTTCTGTAGCAACAGTTTGGGAAATATAGATACTGACCAGGTAAATCCAACAGGGTCAAATATACTCTGAGCTATGGAAAGCATCATTCTCTTAGTTATAGAACGTTTCCATTCCATTCCTTGAAAAGTTTCACTATTGATTTTCAGAGTGTCTCTTGAAGAGTCCCAGATAAGACCAAGAACAGGGACAACTGTTTTTGTATTACCAAAGGCCTCCTACCCTCTTAAGTTCATCTTAGCTTCCTCCATAAAGGCGGTCAATTCAACTCAACTTCATCAGCAACACTGGTCACACAATTATCCACATAAAACCCAGTCATAAGCTTTTCAATTGTGTTTTTAGAATACGGATAATCATTACAATATTTCTTCAGCGCCTTTGTTAAATGAAACTCTGTAGTGGCACCCACAAGAAATGAACTACAATTGACTCCAAAACAACCCTCTTGTGTCCAAATATAAATTACTTTCCTTCATCGTCCACCTATAGGAAACTCAAAAAATCTCTGTCCCTTGAATGTATAGAAATTTGAAGAAAAACCCTTCGAATATCCGACACAACTCCTACCTTTTGCTGTCTGAATCGTAATAGAACCGAAAAAATATGTTCAATAAGATAAGACCCTATCTCCAAACACTGAGTCAAAGAAGGACGACCCTGTTCATGAGATGATGCGTCAAAGACTGACCTAATTTTTGTGGTTTGACTATTATTTTTCATAACGGGTCTGTGAGGTAAATAATGCACGCAATTATTTTCTTCGGGATTATTCACTATTTCAATCACACCCTCGTTCAACCACTCATTGAACATAAAGTTATACGATTCAAACAAATTAGCCCTTTTCAACTTATTTCAAGTATTATTTAACCTTCTCCTAGCAACAACTAAATTATCTGAAATTAAAGGATGCTCGTTCACCCAAGGTAACATAGAAAAAATTCTTAGCCTCCTTGGCCACCACCTTTCGTGTCAATTTTTCTACAGGGTCGGTTATCCCAATGACATCCAGCTCCCAGAGTTTCGCTACAGAAGAATAATCAACAAACAACGAAAATGTAATGATACTTATACTAAAATTAAAAGCAACTGCCGCACCTTGCCCATAAGAATCCAACCCAACAAAGTTTCAACTGCTACAAGACAAACCTGTAATTGATATTTCCTCCCTGTATACAATTTGCCTACAAAATCAGCTCCAAAAAATCTTAATTGATACTATCTATCCGACATCGTTTTAGTGAAATATTCATGTGACTGAGTTCCTCAATCCAAGGACCGTCATAAATAAAAGAGACATCTGCACAAATTTTTGGTTGATCTAAGGCATCAAATGAATAACCGTAGGTTTCTTCACACGCAGTTACCTCGTACAATTTATGTCGTTGTTCAAAAGTGCTTCTACCGCCAAATAATGCATGTACAATCTTTTCCGTTCCCTTAGCAGAAAAACCCATTTCTTGCGCGGTACTCTGTAAAATATATGTTCTCTGCGATCCAGTGTCAATAAGTGCCCTTACTTGTTTAGTACCATGTGCACTTCTTATGTTTATTCGCAGACTTTGGCAAAAAAACCCGTGTATTATTCAAATTAGCAAGCGTCTGATCCTCAATTTTATTAATAGGTAAATTATGACACATCAAAACAGCTTGTGATTTACAACATAATATACAGTTCAAACGTCCTCTACACTTTTTAGAAAAATGTTCTACTTTCAGACATCGAAAATAGGCTTTCTTTTCTGACAATGTTCGACGTTCCTGTTCCATAGTAAATTTTTGTGCTTTAAAACAATTTGTACTGTCATGCTGCCCTTCACAAAATATACACCTGTAAACCTCATAGTTTACTAACCCAGCAGCGGTCGCTAAGCGCTGATCAGTTCCTTGCTTAGGTAATTTTATATTTTTCTTGGCAACGAAGCTATTGAATTTATATTATTTATTTTCAGTCGGTAAACCAAAACCTTCCATTGATAAATCAACTTCTTGTTCATTTTGAACTTTACTCTGTATAAAGCTCATTAGCCCGCTCAATCTTTTTTCTAATGTTGTAACTTCTGCAGTTTCTCCGATATTTTCCATGGACACGGAAACATAAGGCCTTAAAAACTGTGAAGATCTATGCCATAGTCGAATCATATCTTTTGGCAAACATGACTCAATAAGACGATACAATATCGCCGCAAACTTGTCAGCAGTTATTCCTAAGGTCTCAAGTGAACGAAGTTGACTCTCAATCATATCATAAAGAGCAGAAAGATTACAAGGACTACTATAAACTCGACTCAAAATTAACTTTAAGAGCTCTCTAATGTAAATTTCAATCTGGAGATCCTCTCTGCCAAACCTGGACTGCAAACTCTGAATAAGTTTTGAGAATTGTCGGCTACTGCAGGAAAACACTCAACTAAGCGTCTAACCTTACTAGCCGTACGTACGTACTAGTTGCACGTAAGTTCAAAGTACTTTGCACTGTATCTATCCTTTGCCTCCATCTCACTGAATAACTCTTCATCGGAAGCTTCTTCCAATATACTTTTAAGTACCGCACTTTCCACTTCACAAAGCTCATTGTACTTTACTTTTAAAAGTTCCCACTATACGCTAATTTTCTGCTGGGTCGAGTGTCCACTGGTTCAGCTAACAAACTGTCCAAAACAGTAGTAACTTTCGTAAATGCACTACGAAGCACCGTTCTGCGTTTTTTATCTGATTCCATTTTTTGCTTAAAAAGGTTAACTTAGGCCGAGCCTCACGACAAAAACAAAATTATTTGCCGAAAAAAAGTTTGCACTAAAATAAGCGAAAACAACTAACTTTTAAGTCCTGTCACAGTCCCCAAATGTTACGTTAGGAATACCTCACGGTTACTTTCCGCAAAGAGATTCCTGGTTCAACAAAATACAAAATTTAATTTCTATTACAAAAAAATTTTACAACTAACCTACAAAAGGTAGGTTAGTTGTTAACGAACACTACAATTCTCCACCGTGAGAACAATAAATCTAAAAGAGAGTTCATCGAAATGTCTTATATTTTCATTAATGTCATTAATGTTAAGAGTGACATTAAGAATCTAAGCGATATATACCACTTCTTACTTAAATCAGATACCAAGAACAATACAACATCACAGATAACTAATTTGACTGATATATCCATTAACAACTAACCTACCTTTATAATTAATTTTCATTAACTAAAAAAGATAACTTTCCCTTGCTTTTCTTAGATACATCTCAATAAGATATAATAATGCATGAACAATAGAATATAATTAAATAAAGAAAATTAAAATAATATTTCCCTATACTGGGATTTAATTTCATTCGTTTTTTACCAATGAACCTTAACGACATAAAGATTCATAAGAACTACTGAATTTGTCAGCGCTTGCATTCTGGCTAAAACAGAACCTCACTTTTAAACTTTCTAAAAATCAAAAATTTAGTTATTGCCGACGATTCAAAGAATTACCTCCTTTTAAATGTAGTTACATTGGGTTTTTCGATTAACCTTGGGTATACCTTTGCGTGTTAAGTTCAAAGCTACCATACATTTCAAACCTTAAAAAAACTTTTTTTGCACATAGTAACAAAAAACACCACTATGTTACTAGCAAAGTTTTTTAATATTCTAACTCTACAATTCTAAGTTACGGTAAGATCAATAATGTTTTAATAGATAATATATGGTAGCTAATTATAATTTATTCTCTTTCAGCCCTGAAGAAGCCAAATTAATTCTCTTTGGCGAAAACGTTCGGCGAAACAATTTATACTCATTAGAGTCTTTCTTGCAGATTTCCCCAATATTTAAGAGTTTACTGTTTAACTTATCTGCAAAGATTAAATTTCTTTTCTATATATATATATATATATATATATATATATATATATATATATATATATATATATATATACACTCATGGACAAAAATATCGAATATTTTGGAATTTTCAAATTTTTGTTTTTTGAAAATAAATTCTGGTCAATTCACTCGTTTATTGTGAAGAAGAGTTTATTTAACAATGTTTAATGAACAATTTTAAGTTTTTATGGGCAGAAAATTGCGAAAAAATAATGCTTAATGTTAGGTAAATAAGATTATTTTACTCTAAACTTAAATGCCAATTTAAATTGCTTAAAAATGTCTTTTTAACTGAAACAAGTGCATAATCAGTAACGAGTATTTCCTCCTCTAGCTTTTATTACTGCCTGCATCCTTCTCGGCATGCTTGCAAGTAAGTTTTAGACATATCCTTAGGAAATTGCATTTCATTCATCCTGTGCAGCAAGCCGAAGCTGCTCTATCGTATTTGGAACAGGATTTCTTTATCGTATGCGGCATTTTAACTGATCCCACATGTACTCTATTGGATTTAAATCTGGACTAAAGGGTGGCTAATCCAATCTTCGAATTTGGATCTCATCAAGATAATTAATTACTATGGCAGCGGTTATGTGGTCGAGCATTATCGTACATTAACAGGAATCTGTCATATCCAATGTAACCAACATATGGCAAAACATGATGTTGCAGGATGTTTTGAACGTAAGAGTCACCAGTCATCCATCCAATCACTTCCACAAGTGCGGTGCTTCCCTCCCAACTAATACCTTCCCAAAGCATTATGCCACCACCTTCAAAACTAACGGTCTGGGCGAGATTGCAGGTGGCGAATCGTTCCCTAACTCTTCTGTAGACGTGGTTTTGACCATCTGGTTTCTATAATAGGATTCTGGTCTCATCGGTAAAAAGAACATATTTTCAGTGTCGATATTCCACTGAATATGTGTTCTTGCAAACTCTAAACGAGGAGCTTTGTGATTTTGGAGAAGACGTGGAGCTTTGGCAGCGCATCTAGGCTTTTCGTTTGCTTCTTTTAATCTCCGTCTAAATATTTCTGAACTCACGTTAACTTGTCTAACATTTAGTAGCTCATTTCTGAGGTGCATCGATGCCAATGAGCGATTTAGTGTAGAATTAAGAACCAAAAAACGGTCATTAATTGCGATTGTGCACCTTGGGCGTCTTTGACTAGGCCTTCGTACAAAATTTCCTGTTTTGTGGTACCTTTTTAAAGTATTCGAAACTGTAAATTGAGATGTCGTGCGATATCATTTTGTATAATATATCCTTCCTCGTACAAAATTACAATCTGTGCTGCTTGGGCTTCATCGCAGTTGCAAATTGGTGGCATACTTGTTTTAACCTTAGTTAAATCAAAACAATATTTAATTAAACTTAATAAATTAAACTAAAAATACAGAATTAGTATGATTTTTTCCTTATGTGAAGAAAGTTTTTTATGATAAAATGTACGAATGACACTAAACGCTGAATAAACGTCAAAATAAACGTCAAAATATTCTAAACCAGTTGATAACATCAGCCTACTATATGATTGACATCAGTAATGTAAAATTATTTTGAAATTATAGTGACTACAAAAAAAATTGGGAAATTCAAAAATATTCGATATTTTTGTCCATGAGTGATAGTCCATATATATATATATATATATATATATATATATATATATATATATATATATATATATATATATATATATATATATATATATATATGTATATATATATATATATATATATATATATATATATAATGGTGAAAAGGGTAATGAAAAAATAAAAGGTAAGAGGCATCTGTAAATACGTATTTCTGACTCGTTGATTGCTATCAATACGATGCAGTTATGCTTATATTTCTGTCTCTAATTCGTCTTGTTAAAACTCCAATTGTCTATGTTGCTCATATTCTTGTCTTATTTCTCTATCCTTTAGTTTACTGTTGTCATATGGTGGAAATATTTTTCTTGATATCTGAGCTCGTTTTGTCTTTTCGCTTCTGCTAAAAATATATTCTTACTCAGATGTGGTCAGCGCCACAGTCTGCCCCTCGCAAGCTCCCAAATCTTATAGTGAAATAATAACCTACGCAATAGTTTTAGCCGAATTTAAAAATGTAAGCGTCAAAAGTACAAAAAAAAACGATAAAAAATAGATGCTTGGATTATTGGATTTGCAAATGGATCATTGGATTTATGAAAACCAGATAATTTTTTAATATGTTTATGATATGTATAGATACCATTTGTGATAGAAAACAATGTAAAACTGCGAACAGGAAGCTGAAAGTAAGATTCTTCATTAAAATTACAAATACTGCAAAAGCCGAAAGCAAAAGAGACAACAAAATACTTTACCTAGCCCTTCTCTTTGATCCTTCACCCAATCCCCATCATAGAACGATCCACAATTGTACCACATTTGACCGTAGCCATAACGTTTGCCGTTTTTAAAATGTCCTATGTAAAACCCAACTTCTGGATATACTCTTAAACCCCGTCCTTCCTTCTTTCCATTTTTCCAATCACCTCTGTATTTTAAAGCGAAAACATTGTGTTTTGGAAGATAGAATGCTGAAACACCGAAACCGTGTCTATAGTTATCAACAAAGTCGCCTTCGTATAAATCTTTGTCGCCAGTCAGTAGAACACCCTTACCTATAATAAAATACAAAAGTATAGTGGATACAAAATTACACAAGAAAATCTACATCGAGAAGCGGGTAACTTATTCGAAACGATATATCATCGAACCGTTAGAGGGTAAGTTCATCCCATGTATGTTTATTGTGGGTTTTTAATTATATACGACTGTTTAAATAACAAGTGATATTATAGAAATCAATAATTGTCTGCATAACTTATAGACCAGGGATCTAACGATATTCCCATGACACTCGTTACATGTTAGCTTATTTCAAATCGAGTGGCGAGCCCTTCCACGAAATAGTTAATCGCGCAGACAATAGAATATCTATGATCAGCACCATGCAGTAGCGTTGCAATATTACACAAATTGAATTATTTGAAATCGCATTAATTACAAAATGATTACTCACTTAAATAATAAATGGAGTTTGATTGTACACAGATTTTTTTATAGATACCAAACTGTTTGTTTGTTATAATACCATCTTTTTTAATTGATATTCTATAAAGTTTGGTAAAAGTTAATTTCTAATTTAGTATCAGGAACCTTAAAACCGTAATTATAAAGTCATTATTAATGACTCCTTCTGAGAATTTCTAGTCACTGGGTTTCAAAAGAGTTCGTAATTTAGTCTCATTATGTTGTCGAGTCTCAACAAGAAAGGTGCTACCACGTATATTAGAACTATTTTGTAGAATGGAGATGGTTAAGTGTAGTACGAGTAAACAGATCAGATTGACACCAGAATCCAAAGGAATAGTTTACAATGTATTTAAATATATGCAAATACTATTTCCTAAAGATAATGGAACCAGTATTAAACAACGTGTGAGTGAAGCTAATGGAGTATCTTTACGTATAGTAGAAAGGATCATTCAACAAGCGAGTATGTTAACAAACGCAGAGTCAAATAATACACTAAAATTTCCAGCTACAACACTTGCTAAAAGGAAAGCAACCGTGACAGACTTGAGGAAGCATCGTTTTCATGAGACTGAACGTTGTCGTGTATCATTGAAGCTTTTGCAGAAAAGGCTTGTAGAGGTGTACGAGTGAACTGGAAGTGTGAGTTCTCTCTACAGAATTGTGAAAGATTTGGGATTTAAATGGAAGAAAACGAAAGATAATCGACGTTTATTAATTGAACGGAATGATATTCGTGCTGTACGCATTAAATATTTAGACAAAATTAAATATTAGAGAAGCGGAGGTAAGTCAATTGTATATGTTGATGAAACCTATGTACATGCAGAACACACTACGCCACATAGCTGGACAGATGTCAGTGGCAAAGGATTGTTCAAAAACATTTCAAAAGGAAGTAGGTTGGTTATCGTACATGGTGGTGGGGAGATGGGTTTCATACAGAATGCCCTTTTTATTTTTAAGTCAGGAGCTAAGACAGGAGATTATCATGATGATATGAATTCAGAAAATTATGAAAAATGGATGAAAGAACAGTTAATCCCCAATTTGCCTGTTGGATCTGTTGTTGTTACTGATAATGCGTTATATCATAATATACAAATTAATAAAGCACCCACCAGTAATTCTAAAAAAATGGATGTTATATCTTGTTTGACAGAAAAAAATTTACCATTTGTAACGTCAATGTTAAAACCGCAATTGTATGAAATCATCAAACGACACAAACAAGATCAAGTGCTGCAATAATGTGGACATGTTTCTTTAAAACTCCCCTATATCATCCAGAATTGAACCATATAGAAATGATTTGGGCGCAAATAAAAAATGAAGTTGCAAAACAAAACGTTTATTTTAAGTTAGAAGACGTAAAAGTGTTGGTGGAACAGGAATTTGCTAGAGTAACTGTAGATAACTGGAAGAAAGTGTGTGAACATGTTATCAAGGTTGAAGATAAGTATTTGGAAAGTGAAAGTCGCATAGATGTAATTACTGAAGAATTAAAGATTGATTTAAATGATTCTAGTGACGACGACAGTGCATCTGATTACGAAAGTGAATAATATAATTTAACATTACGATGTACCTATGTAACCTATGTGAATATAGGTTTTTCAAACTGTCCTGTATGTATGTGTTATGTTTTTACTTTATTACAATAATTTCGTATTTTCTTCTATTTAACTTTGTGACGTTTAAGTGAGTAATAATATATATAATAAAGGTTTTAAAGTTAAAACAATCTTTGTAATTCTGTAACCTGTAATACGTATTTATGGTTTCACACACAGACAGTATATGTATGTGATATAATATAATAATAAGTATTAAAAAGTAGTACAATATTGCCAAACATAATCTAATATCATTGTTTAATAAATTGTGTGTATCTATTTTCAACAATTTGATTTAAATCGTAAGTATTTTTTGGAACGCCACTGCTTTGTTTGGTGAGGCTTTACTGTTCCTAGAAATTTCCGCCACTACAGTTGAAACATACCTATCTAACGACTGCTTTTGAGAAGTTTGGTGAGAAATATATGTAATAAACCAAATGTGCAAAATATTAAACGTCATCTTTTACTTATAAACAATGTAAAATAGTTATTTAATTTTAAATACTTAAGGTAAAGACTGGTAAATTATATGGAAAAGTGACACAATTTTACCGAAAAAGCACAGAAAATCCTTTAAAATGTGTGTTTTACAATTATTTTTGGTTAATTTACTGCTTAATTATTGCAAAAATAGCTTTAAAATTTAATGTTTTGAAAATGATTTTTAACTTTTCTAAAATTACATACAAAACTTTAATTTCACGTGATAATAGGAACAACAGCATAAATACTCAGCTATAAAAAATTTAAGAAGTTTTACTTAACAGTTATTGCAAAATTGAAATTGGTTATCCCAGAAAGCTTTTATCTACAATGTTATTATGCGTGAACTATTAGGTCTACAGAAATTCTGAAAGCACCAAAATAAAGAGAAAGACTTATATTATCAAATTAAATTATTTAAAGATTAAAAATTTATTTATATTATATTATATTATATTAATTAATTTTTTAAGGACTGTCATTTTAAGCTTATACACATTTAAAATATCTCAGACGCATCAACATATAGTTATTTTTTTTATTCGAAATGTCGGCATTTTTACATAGACCTGTGGAAAATAACGATGAACCCATGGAAACATGGACCTATGGAAATTGCCCTAATTTTGTATAATTTACCGGAATCAGAAGGTAGAGGATGTATCCAATATTTCCACGATTGTAGAATATATACAATAAAACCGCGCAATTCCCTATTTACGTCCGTTTCTCGTATTGGAAAGGTTAACAATAGTAATAAGCCTAGACCATTAAAGGTTAAATTTGCAGATAATGATAGAGTTCTAGAATTCCAGAGTTCAATTGAAGGGTGACTTAACTAAATATCAAAATAAAGCACGAGAGGAATAGGAAAAACGTAAAGTACTGTATAATATATATATATATATATATATATATATATATATATATATATATATATATATATATATATATATATATATATATATATATATATATATATATATATATATATATATATATATATAAATATGACCGTAAGCCCCCGGACTAAGAGCAGTCAGTAAAATCCAACGACCGAAGGTATAAAAGAGGAAGGTGTCATCGAATGCCATAGTCTGTGGACTAGTACGCATTTCGGTGCGCATCGCCCCGCCTCGAATTTTCCCATTGGCTCTTGACCTGGAAATCCCTATTTATCGCTCGAACAGGACATATAAATATTGGCGATTTCCAGGTCAGCTATGGAAATTGCCCTATGGCAGTCCCTCACGGGCTCTCCGAGAGCTTAGCTCTCGGGGCTCTGCTTCCTGCATTTATTTTCCATACTCTGTGGCTGAGAAATGTTTTAACTTAACTTGGTGTTTTATTTCGACGAAGAAATTGTCATGTAAGAAATATCTTGCCTTTTTCAAGGCAAGACACCGAAGATAAATATTTTCCAAGTCCATAACCCGAAAATGGACTTAAGTAGAGGATCTCGACGTTTACTTCGAAGCCCTCTACAGAGCACCCGCGGATATCAGAAGGTGGTTAGACCCTTAATTGTTCCCCCAAGGTGACATGGCGTCCGACAACGTGGTTAAAATCCGAACCTACGACCCAGCTCGAATTCACAGAAGGCAACAGACTATTGACTTCAACATAGGTTGAAGTCAAGAGAAGAATGGGGAGAACCACGTAGTGTTAGAAAGCAATACTCTAACACTCAGACATCGAGGCCTTCTGCAGACCTGATGCCTTCGACGTGCAGCCACCTTTGACGAGCCAGGCTTATTCGAAGTTAGAAGCCCCAGATGCCGATGGAAGTCCCGGAGTAGACCCAGTCATCGCCCCCTACCGAAAGTGGTTGGACGACCACGTAGGCTTCGGCAAACTGGTACCCTACGAAACCCCGTTGGATATGGCAGATGGGATCCGGACTACCGAGAAGAAGACGAACCCGTTGGAGGAGTTGGTACGCCGACCGAGGATGGACCTGTAGGAGCTTGAGATGCCGTCATCACCACCGATCTCCCCCTGTAAGTAGTGCAGTGTTGTGTGAATTTCTTTTTGAACATTTTATGAACATTTTACTTGTATTTTTATGCATATTTTCTTGTGTATTTTCACATTTGTATTTTTTAATTAATAAATATTTTTCCCAGCCGCAGAGTCTCCAGAGGAGGGGGGATGTCATCGAATGCCATAGTCTGTGGACTAGTACGCATTTCGATGCGCATCGCCCCGCCTCGAATTTTCCCATTGGCTCTTGACCTGGAAATCCCTATTTATCGCTCGAACAGCACATATAAATATTGGCGATTTTCAGCTCAGCCAAGGGCAGTCCCTCACGGGCTCTCCGAGAGCTTAGTGCTCTCGGGGCTCTGCTTCCTGCATTTATTTTCCATACTCTGTGGCTGAGAATTGTTTTAACTTAACTTGGTGTTTTATTTCGACGAAGAAATTGTCATGTAAGTGAACAAATTCCCCTTCGTTGGCTCAGTGAAGATGTTCGTTCAGTTGTAATGGAAACACCAAATAATAGTAGCAGAGTTTATTGATGAGACGTACACTATGGGTGTTGACCCGGGATTACTTTGAGTAGAGACTGATGAAGTTGATCGTTGAAGACTATCAAGTTTGTTGAGTGAATATTGATTGAATGCTTCTCTAGGCAAGAGATCCTAGTTTTATATAAGTTTTAATTGGGTCAATATTTTCGCGGACCTCGCGTGATATGTGTATCTAATTTATGTAAATTGTTTAACTTTGTCAGCACTTTTGACTGATGTCCAAATTATATTATTGATAATTGACCAAATGTGTATGTAACCTAATTAACTACGTGTGTGTATTTAATAACAAATAAATTTATTCGGTCTACTGGGTGATAAAATTATACTGTCCAATTTCGGATATGAATTCTGAAGATTTGATATTGGACAGTAAGAAATATCTTGCCTTTTTCAAGGCAAGACACCGAAGATAAGTCCATAACCCGAAAATGGACTTAAGTAGAGGATCTCGACGTTTACTTCGAAGCCCTCTACAGAGCACCCGGGGATATCAGAAGGTGGTTAGACCCTTAATTGTTCCCCCGAGGTGACAAAGGAAGTTATTATTAATTATTATTGTATCATTGAACTTTAATCATAAATTTATGTAGAATTAAGAATTGTTTTTTGTAGTGAATTGTAACCTTACTTTCGAAAATAAAGATTTTTTTTGGGAAATCTAAATGCAACTTATATTTCTGGCGCTGCTTGAACAGGATCCTCGTACAGAAACATCAGTTTCCTGGTCCACTGAGTTATTTGACGAAAATCCAAAGAACCTGTGGAAGACGAAAATTATACACTGGAAATCGATCGTGATCATCCTGTAAGCGTTTTCCTTTTTTTCCATTTTTATGTTATGAGCGTTGTCTGAATATTATTTTATTTTTATTAATTTTATATTTTTACAAGCGAAATTTATTTCATATTTATTTTATTTTGCAATAAAAATTTTTTTTTGATTTTTTATAAATGTTTTGTAACATATTTTATAAACAGATTTACATTTATATTTTATGAGCACTTTTAATGATATTTCCCATGATAGTATTGAAAATTTAAGTGTATTTATAGTATTTTTCATATAAAAATGCGTGCACGTCACAATTTATATAAAGTGACGTCACTTATATTTAAAATTTCCAGAACGTCAACCTTAGAGTTCAAAATTTCCTAATACAGCTAATAATACGAAACCCATACGGAACTCCTCGATCTTTCATAGGCGTCAACATGGTATAATAATCAGAAAAATGTAATCATCATTATATTGGGAATTTTAGAATTATATTGATCAAATAACCAAAAACATTTGTTGGTATTAATAATATAAATTTTATGAAATAACTCTAAGTTTAATATTCAACAAAATGATAATTTTGTTGAATATTTTGAAATACTTCAAATCTTTTGACAGTTCAGCGTGTGACAAAAGTGTATAAAGTGTTGCAGCTTTTTTTAGAGTAAGAATTTTGTGTATGTTTTAATTTCTTACACAATTTGATGATAATATATTATATATTATTAAATTGTATATATAAATACATATTTAATTTAGATTAATAGCTTTAAAAACTAATTATTGTTGTGTATTGTGATTGTGCTATGCCAAAACAACTAAATAGTCTGTAGAAAGCTGATAAGCTTTCTACAGACTATTTTGAACAATAAATAATGGCGGGACGTTTTTACTATTAATGCTCTAAATAGAGGTAAGTTGTAAAATTTAGAATATATCATTTTGTATTAAAATGTTTTCTTATGTATTTTAGTGTGTTGCAGTAGTCTTAAAACTAACTGTATTTACTGTTATATAATAGTTTGACAAATAGTTCTTCTTCTTAAAGTGCCTATCCGTTCCGGACGTTGGCGATCATCACGGCATCATTGACAAATAGTTGATATTTTAAAAATTCCTCACTTACTAACTGTTTTGATGTTTAGGCAACGCTGTGGGGTTCTGACGTTGTAAATCTTGAATGACGTGCACGCATTTTTATATGAAAAATACTATATTATTTAATAATCTTGATCTGAAAATAAGTGTTACACAAGTCTCCAATTTAAAAAAATTAAGAAAACCATCTTCTCAATTAAAATCCAAGATGCCAATGACAAACGCCGATATTGCTAGTCTTTGCTCCACTATTCCAGAATTCTCATCTGAAGACAACCTTCTCACTTTCATTAAAGCCGTAGATAATTCGATTGCTTTTTTAGGCATTAAGATCTCAGTCCACCCCAAGAGTTTATTCTAAATGCGCATATTGTATCTCGTATCTCGGGAACCGAGAAACTTTTTAAACTATTTAAATAAAACAAATTGGACAGAGATTCGCCCAGCTCCTCGAACAAAATACGGAGATAGACGTTCAGAAGATATCCAAGTCACACAATTGTTCACAACTGTACAAAAATATAATGAAACATACAAACAATATTATCAAAAGATAACCCCGCCACAGAAAATTTCAAAACTCCTTATTTCAAAAACATTGCCCTCAAAACATTCTGAACTGGTATTAACGAACCATATTGCGAATATTTATCCCATTTCGAAATAAATTCTCTAGAAGAAGCACTTCAAAAATGTATTGCGTACGATAACCATAAAAGTCAACAGCAATACATGATTTTTCTTAAAACCCAACAAAATAGAAAACCCCAATAAAAAATAAGCCACATCATCCAAACCAATTTTTAAATAATCAGAGATCTGCAAATTTTCAACCCTGACAACTAAATTGCGTGACAAACCCACGTCCATCGTTTCGAAATAACGAGTCAAATTATAATTTTAATTCACAACCCAACTTTAATTTTTCTCCTCAGAATCTCAATCATCAAGATAACAATCAACAAATAAGAAATATTCCACAAGGAAATAATCCCCCTAGAAATGTTCAGAATATAGTAAATAAATAAAGAAATCCCAGATATCAACAAAATTCCCCATATCCACCAGGAATCATCAACCTATGACAGTTACCACTAACAGAACACATAATTTTAATATAAATTCTAGCATTCCAGAATGTCCACTTTACCCTGGAAATAATAATGAAAATTCTGATTGCGAACAAGAATCAGATCTATTAGATGAAAATCATCAGGATTTTCCAATAACAACGCTGAGAGATCGACCACCTCCTGTATAAATTTAAACAATGTACAAAGTTCCCCCCGGTTGCCTTATTTTATTACGCCCAAAACACACCTCAAAGTCTTCAATTCTGGAGGATCTGAGACTATAATCTCCCCAGAAGCCGTTAAACATTTCGATCAATCACATATATATGAAAAATTCTTTTTATTAACTTCCATGAAACCTACAAAAAAATTTCATTTAAATATTAATATTCCTTTGCTCAAAGAGTACGGAATAGTAAATCCATTAAATGCGCGTATAGCAGACTTTAGCGAACATTTTCAAATTCTCCTAGGTAGTAAAGATTTATACAAATCTGGCGCCATAATAAATTATCGCAACAAGACATTAACATTTAAACAACTCAAGGTGAAAATCCATTTCGAATTTCTTTATAATAAAATTCCAGTTACCGAAAGTGGCAACATTATCCTTCCTGCGATCCACTTACATGATATTATATTACCACATTCTATTCACACGGGAGAAAATGGGTTAATTAACGACATTGACCTGCCTTATTCAACAAAATTCAATGAACCAGTGCAAGTTCAGCGATTAGATAAGTTGGATATATCACCTGGCCCGCAGACAGGAGCAAAAGTTGAGAACGCCGTACTGAAACAGCGAAGAAAGTAAAAAAATTACAACTCTTTGTAAAAAGTATAAAGATATATTTTACGACGAAGGAAATGCTCTTCCATTCACTTAGGTCGTAAAACATGAAATTAAAACTCATGACGAGATTCCTATTTTTGTTAAACGGTATAGGCACCCTAAATTATTGCAACAAGAAATAAGTAAACAAGTAAATAAATTATTAAATAATAAGATTATAAGGCCTTCAATATCACCGTATTCTGTCCCAGTTTATATAGTTCCCAAGAAAGCCGATTCTTCGGGCGAGAAAAAATTTAGAATGGTGATAGACTATAGAAAATTAAATGAGAATTACTGAAAACAGATGAAAACTTTGACAACTTAGGGAAGGCTACGTATTTTACAACGTTAGACATAGCTCAAGGTTATCATCAAATTGAGATTCATCCAAACTCTATTCAAAAAACGGCTTTTTCGGTACCACACGGTCATTTCGAATTTCTGCGCATGCCCTTTGGTTTAAAGAATAGTCCAGCAACATTCGAGAGGTTCATGGACAATATTCTTCGACCTTTTATCAACAAATTTTGCTTTGTATATATGGACCAAGTCATTATCTTTTCTAAAAAATTTACAAGAACATTTTATTCACATTTCTACCATTTTCGATACCTTTAGGAAACATTATTTAAAAGTTCAATTAGACAAGTCGGAGTTCCTGACAAAGGAAGTTGCTTTCTTAGGCCATATAGTAACCACAGAAGGCATAAAACCAAATCCTTGTAAAATCGAAGCTATACAAAATTATACTCTGCCAAAAACTGTTAAAGAAATAAAATCATTTCTCGGATTAATAGGTTACCATAGGCGATTCATCCCAAACTTTGCAAAAATTACGTCCCCATTCTCTAGATGCACCCGAAAAGGAGCCATTATGACCCTATGAATCCAAATTATTTAGAATGTTTGCAAAATGCAAACAAGTGTTAACCAATGCCCCTGTTCTACAATATCCAGATTTCGAAAAGCCCTTTGTGCTAACTACAGACGCCTCTAATATAGTTATAGGATCTGTATTATCCAAAAATAACCATTCCATTTTTATTAGAATGAAAATGAATGAAAAAGAATTATTAGCCATTTTAGATACTTGCAAACATTTCCACATGAATTTATATAACCAAAAATTTACTGTAGAAACTGACCACAATCCTCTTGTTTGGATTTATAAAATTAAAGAACCCACTTCTAGATTAGCTCGCTGGAGACTTAAATTAGAAGATTATAATTTTGAAGTAAAGTACAAAAAGGGTAAAGAAAACCAAGTAGCAGACGCTCTTAGTCGAATCCAAGTAAGTGCTCTAAGTTCTAGTTCAGAATGCGCTGAGCCATCAGGCCCAAATGATAATTTTGACATTGATGAGTTACTTACTGACTTTGAAAATCTGCAAAACAGCAGTAATATACAACATACCTCCATTGAAAACCCTATCACAGAAATAGAGATTTCACCTGAGCCGATCAATTAATCTTCAAATCAAATTATCGTTAAAATGGAATGTAATAAATTTGAAATAAAATACAAAAGAATTTTTAATAAACATCGCTACACCGTAAACCTCACGAAAAATTGGAAAACAGAAATATTAGATATACTACAAAGGATTTTAAGGCCAAATAAAAAATGTGCAATGATGATACCTCATGAATTTCGACCATTTATCTGCAATTACTGTAGAGAAAAGATAAAGTCCGTAGTAAAAACAATATTCTGCAATACATTACTACAAGATATTGAAGAAAAGGATCAACAAATTGAATGTGTGAAAAAATTTCATACTGAAAACCACAATGAAATAATTGAGACCCACAAGCATCTAAAACAAAAATTCTATTGGCCCTCTATGTAAACGACTATTTCAGACTTTATTAATAAATGTGAAATTTGCTTAAGAAATAAATATGAACGATACTATAAACTCCCACAACTAGTGCCGTCATTAGGTCAAAAACACTTCGATATTCTAGATATTGACCTTTTTCACTGTAACAAAAATATTATACTTAACACAAATAGATTCCTTTTCCAAGTATGGCCAATGTTACAAGATACCGGATAAAACTTCCATTTCAATACTAAGTAAATTAAGGCACTATTTCTTACACCACAATTATCCAAAAAAGATTGTATGTGATAGCGGTAAAGAATTCAATTCAGCTGTGATTAAAGAATTTCTGAACCTGCATAAAATAGAAATCCATTTTAAGATAGTAAATAATTCTTCTTAGGAGAAAGTTAGGACTCTCCAAGCTCAAAACCCAAATGATTCATTAGATGACATTCTAACACATGCAATTCTAATATAATCAATCAATTCATAGTACCACAAACTTCTCTCCCTTTTCAATTTTATATGGTCCATATGCAGAAGAAATTAACTTTGATTTTGATCTCCTAATATATTATGAAACATATAATCAACGTCACAAAGACGAACTGCAACCTTTAATTACTAAATTATACAACAAACAAAAACAAAAGAGGCAACAAATATTAGATAAGCAAAATGAAAATGACGAACTCATACAAGAAGTAGACCTTACAGAATCATTATACGTTTCAAAGAAAAAACATAAACCTAAGTTACAAGCCCTTTATTCGATAATACACCCAGAGAAACAAGATAAAACGAAAATTATCGGAAAAACAGACAAACAAAATGTAACTAGTACACACCTTAAATTTGTAAAACGAATGAGAAAGGTCAAGGATAGAGATATTCAAAATCAAAATTGTTCACAGGCAAATCCTCGCCCTAGGCCATTAACTCGAGATTCAGGAGATTCCGAATAATGGATACTATATTGAAGAGATAGAAAAATCAAGAGAAATTTTCCACTATCACCAACACTTCTTCCATATTTATTTAGAAAAACTCTCAAATATCATTGACACTAGTCCAACAAACTACTTCAAAGATTATTTCAAAAAAGCTCCTCTTTCACTACTTTACTCCCAATACAATCACTTATATTGGGAACAAGTAAAAGACGACCTCTACAAAATAACTCGTAAACACAAAAGATGACTCTTTAACTTCATGGGCACTGCCATCAAGTATATTACAGGTAATCCAGACGACTCTGATTTAAATCTATTAAAGTCACACATAGTTTCTATAGAAAATAAATAAAATGAAATCATAAAAAAAATAATAATGAAATATCTTATGGAAATTCTTTTAATACGAGATTCGATAAGCTTTTACAGAAAATAAATACCGATAATACCATACTTATCTCGGCCATTAACAAGTTATCCGCTGATTTTGACAGTTACATTATCTTAAACAATGAAATAATAAATCTACAAAATATCAATGAATTCATAATGAAACTTATTAGAACTATTACCTTATCCGAATTAAATATTTCAAATATAGTTATTTACTCTAAAAGAACTAGAAAATTTGAAAAATAATCTGCTTAAAATTTATCCTAGAAATTCAATACTCAGTAATAATGATCATCCATACGAACTTATAGAATCATCTAAAACTTTAGTTTGCGTAACACCAAATACAATGCTCATAATATGTAATCAAAATTCCTATACTCCATGAAAATCCTTACATAGCCTTTAAAATCTATCCAGTTCCCAATAAAGATCATATTATGGTACTACCACCTATAAATTACTATGTCAATAACAAATGGTTCCACACCTATATTGGACAAGACGATAGTATAATATGTTCCAGCCAAAGAGAATCCCAATGTACAATACCCAATGTAGATAACTGCACGAAAACAATAGTTACTGAGAACTTTTTCCGAGAAACTAGCAAAGCCATATTGCTAGGAATAGTTCATCCAATAAAAATCCAACAATTAAGGATCAAATCAACCAGATGTGACGACAGAAGAACCGATAACCATTGAGGGGATACATTTTGACAAAAAGACGTCCATATTTCCATTCCAAAGATTGTTCCGATAACGTTAATACCAGATCACAAAATGAAAATTGAAAAGTTAAGAATCCCAGAGACACATGGTGAAATATAACCCTTAGATACAACAGATGTTTTGCCCCAGCTGCACCTCGTCCATTGCCATATTATTATTTATTTCAGCTCTCTTTTTGCTTTCAATAATTAAAAAGAGAAAAATAATTTCCAAGTTTCTCTTTGGATTAAAGTTGCATCCTGCCCAAATCCAAATACTAGAAGAGCTGTTAACCAAGACTTCGAGGACGAAGTCCAATCCAAAGAAGGGAGGAGAAATGTGACCGTAAGCCCCCGGACTATGCAAAAGCTAACGACCGAAGGTATAAAAGAGGAAGGAAGTGATTATTAATTATTATTGTATCATTGAACTTTAATCACAAATTTATGTAGAATTAAGAATTTAGTAGTTTAATTTAGTAGTAGTTTGTAGTGAATTGTAACCTTATTTTCGGATTTTTTTTGGGAAATCCAAGTACAACTTATATTTCTATATATATATATATATATATATATATATATATATATATATATATATATATATATATATATATATATATATATAAGTAAAAAGTAATAGCGTGTCTCGCAAAACAGAAAACCAAAAATGGTATATCGATGGAAGGCAACCGTATAGGTATTCGTTTCGTACCGGTACTCCCATGCCTTCGCATTTTTTTTTCTATGTAGTCAAGGCTTTCTTTAAGTATATTTTGAATAGGGTTGGAGATGTGGAACAACCTTACAGGAGCCCTTTTGTTGTGGTGAAGTCTCCTATGATTCTTGTTCCCATTTTATTGAACACTTTATTTTCTTTAAACAGAGCTTTTGTAGCTTCTAAGAGTTCCGTCTGTATTTCTAATTTGTAAATTGCCTCCCATAGTTCTGACCTTGGTACAGAGTCATACGCCTTTCTCAGGTCCACAAATGCCAAATGTATATCTCTATTTTTTGCTTTTTTCTTTTCCGACAGTTGTTCCAGCGGGTATATGTGGTCTTTGCATGATGTTTCTGCCGTGAAGCCTGCCTGATCCTCCCCGATTTTGCCTTTTATCGCTTGCTCTATCTTTTCTCGCAGTGTCTTCCTATATAATCTTCCTATTAATGATATTACGTTTATTTCTCTGTAGTTTTCGCATCGTTTTCTATCTCCTTTCTTAAATATAGATGTCATATATGCCTCCGTCCATTCCTTTGGGAGCTGTTCTCCATTTATGGCTTCCTGAAATATCCATTTTACCATCCGGTGTAATTTTTTTGAGCCGTACTTTATAAGCTCAGGTGAGATGCCTCCAGGTCTATCATCATCAGGTCTCGGTGCTTTCTTATTTTTGATTGCTTTTATGGCCTTTCTCATTTCCCTATCTGTTATTTCTATTTCTTGTTGTGGTGATCTGCTTCGTCTTCGCCTGTTTTCTTTTTCAACGAATTGTGGTCTTTGTTCTGTTAACAGTTCCTTGTAATAGTCCTTCCATTCATTGTCCTGTATATTTCCCAATTTAATTTTTTCTTCTGAGTTTTGTTTCAATCCTCTCAGTACTTTCCATGACTCCGAAGTTCTTGTACCTCCTATGTATGTTTCAATATTTAAGCAGGTTCTTTCCATAACATGCCACACTAACTAACAATAAAGTATATTAATAACGTTCCAACTATTATTAGTACTAATCAATAACATGCCATAAAAAACGAATAAAGTCGACAACAATAAACATTTATTATACTAATATTGTTTCTTTACATGCTAAGTTTGCTGACTCTCTGTCTTTTACATCTTCTAATTCCGATATTCATACTTTTTCTGTAACCCTGATTAAGTCCCAGAATACCTGATTCTTTTGTAAAACTTAAAGATTATTCCATTAATCGTAAAGATCGTTTAGATCGAGTAGAAGGTGGAGTATGTGTTTCCTTTCATAATGGCTTCTTTAAAAAACTAAAATAAATACTGTAGGCCATAATCTGGAAGGTACTGAATCTCTTATATTTAAAATTATCTTTCCTAATGTTGTTAAGCACCTTCTTGTCATCTATAAACCAAACATTTCTTCTACTCTCACCCCAATTCAATGTGTGAATTTATTGAAAAATATAGTAGTGAAAGAGAAATTTTAATCATTTCTGAAGATTTTAATTTTAAGGATATAAAATGGCTAGTTCAAACTTATAGTGCACAGATTCTAAACATGCCGGTGGGAGATCGCTTCTATGCGTTGTATTATAGTTGGTGTATAAGAGAAAAAGTTTTCGAAATAATGAAATAACAAATTTTATATTATTATTTGTTATTTCATTATTTTGAAAACTTTCTCTCATACATCGACTATAATACAGCGCATAGAGGCAATCTTCCACCGGCACATTTATAATCTCTGCACTGTACCTTATTGGAGATAATTCCAATGTTCTTTACATTTTATTTTTTCAAACTTATCAGGACCAATTTGTAACACAACACAAGATTGTGTGTGTCAAGGTAATACACCGTCAGTTTTAGACTGAATAATCACTAATGACTACATGTAATGAATAACTTATCAGTGAAATTTATTATCTTTCACCAATAAGCAGGGCCGGTGAAAGGAGCCAGCAAAGGATGCCGCTGAGGTCGCTCCTTTTAGTGGGGGGGGGGGGGTAAGGGTGTGAGTTTTTTTTGAAGTTGTAGGTTTTGTATTAGCAGTTTAAAGCTTAAATAAATGAATTGTAGTAAAATAAACATTTTCCATAAAATTTAGTTTATCAGGAGCATTGTCAATTTAGTATTCTATGTGTTTAGTAATGTAATACAGAATAGTTTGTCAACTTACTGTGCAGTATAAAAGAACATTATCTAGAGTTGCATTCAATTAACATAAAACGATTGCCAACGAATTAAATAAATACAATTAAATTTAAAAAAACAAACTAAGGGGCGAATATGCTAGTTTTGCAGGCGGGCAACTTATACCATAGCATCGGGACTGCCAATAGATATTTCGGATCATGTGGTTCTTCAGACACAAGCTCAATTGGACATTACTAGTGCAATTAATGAAAAAATAGTCAAATAATTTAGTAAAATCGATTATATTAAATTAAATCAGTACTTATCGAAGTAATTTGGCCGAATATAGATGATTATTCATGGAATGATTTAAAAAATAATTATACAGAAGTTAAATATAAAGGAATCGATAAGTACATGTTCTTCAACGTACACACTGGGGACTAATCCCAGAAGTCCTTGGATCGATAATCGACTGATCACAATTAGTAGTTTGTTCCAGAGGTCTTAAAGCTTTTTATAAATACGTGAGATCAAAATTCTGTACAAAAACTTGTAAACCATTATTAGAAAAATCTAATGGTGAAAAATGTTTAAAAGAAAAGGTTTGTGAATATTTGCCGAAAGATTTTCCAGTGTATTTACAGTTGTCACGGAGGCTACGTTTTCAGATTTGCCTCCTGCTGACAGAATAATGGAAAGTTTATCAACAATTGACATCTCTACTGAATTGGTTAATGAGATATTAGGTTCTTTAACGACCACTGCGTCTCCTAAATCGTAAAATATTTCACCAATTTTATATCTTAAAAAATAGTTTAGAGGCTCTAACAGCATCTTTACTGGCCAAATCTAATATATTTAATCCCACATTCATAGAAATCTGATATAGTAACACCGATATATAAAAGTGAAAATAAACTTATTATCGACCGGTAATAGTTCCACCTTCTTTTTCTTCTTCTTGTGCCACTCCTATCGGAGACTGGAAATCATCAAGGCTATCCTGACTTTGTTTACAGCTGACCTAAAGAGTTCATTAGGCTACAGCCAAACCACTCTCTCAAATTACGCAACCATGACATTCTTCTACGGCCTGGATTCGGTTTTCCTTCTATTTTTCCTTGCATTATATTTTGAAATAATGCGTATTTATGTCCACTCATCAGGTGACCCAAATATTCGAGTTTTCTTCGTTTGATCGTTGACAAAATTTCTGGGTCTTTTCCTATCCTTCGCATTACTTCAAAGTTTGTGACTCTTTCAACCCAACTTATCTTCAGCATTCGACGGTAGCACCACGTCTCGAAACTTTCAATATTTTTTATGTTGTTCTGTTTGAGAGTTCAGAGTAGAAAGGTAGCCATTTCACCCCACTTTGACCTTTGACCCCTGACGTCACAAGCACCGTCCGCGCTCCGGTTGTCTTATCAGCAGTAGATAATAAAAATAGTTGAAATACAAAAATAGTATGTACATTAATACATATTAAAAATAACCATTTATTACTGGCCGTGCCGGCTAGCGTTCATGACGTCATCACGGGGCGTGACCGGAGCGCGGACGGTGCTTGTGACGTCAGGGGTCAAAGGTCAAAGTGGGGTGAAATGGCTACCTTTCTACTGATGCATTTTGTCACCGCTGCTATTTAATGTTTTTAGTGAAAGCATCTGCCAGGAAACCCTTTTGCAAGCAAACGAAGGAATCGTAATCAATGGAGAGGTTGTAATTAATATTCGATACGCAGACGACACTGTACTAGTTGCAAGAACAGTAGAAGAATTACAACGATTACTTACAAATATAAATATTGCCTGCAACAATTATGGCATAAGTATCAATATCAAAAAAAAAACAAGTATATGGTCTTCAGTAAGAACATGACACAACCAGCACATATTAGTATAAACGGCATTCAAATTGAAAAAGTATTAAGTTACAAATACTTGGGGACTTCAATAAACGAAACTGGAGACCAACACAATGAAATAAAAAGACGAATCGAAATTTCAAGGGCCACCTTCATAAAGATGAGGAAATTCTTCTGCAACAGAGATATAAGCATCCCTCTACGGTTAAGAATGCTAAGGGGCTACGTATTTAACAAGCTATTATACGGTGTAGAGGCCTGAACAGTAGATAGGCTATGTATATCTGAGCACATCCCCTAAATCGCATCCCCTAAAATCGCAACCCCCGGTCGTAAGTTCCAAACGGCTTAACGTAGGATGACGTACGAGGGCTCGTTGGAAAGGGGATGAAAAATGGGGTTGAATGCAGTATGTGCCGTGCGCATCGGAGCATGCCAAAAGGTCATTACGTCATATCTTTGTTTCTATTGGTCCAATCGTGACGTACGAGGGCTCGTTGGAACGGGGAGGAGACGGGGACACAAAAAACAAAGATGGCAGCATTGCCAAATGGGCGCTAGAATGTATCTTTGTTGCTATTGGCATGATTTGACGTATGAGGTGTCAAATGAAAGCGTAGGTGACACACAGAAGCCATGTCAACGATTAGTATGAACATTCTTCTTCTTCTTCTTATCCGTACAGTGCCTAAGAGAACGTGACATTCGAGACAGGACGTGACATTTGACGTAGAACGTGAAATGCCACGTGACATTCGACGCAGGACGTGACATTCGACGTAGAACGTGACAGCTATGTGACATTCAACGCAGGACGTGACATTCGATGCAGAACGTGAAATGTCACGTGACATTCGACGTAGAACGTGACAGTTATGTGACATTCGACGCAGGACGTGACATTCGACGCAGAACGTGAAATGACGTGACATTCGATACAGAATGTAACAGGGTATCAAAGAGATCTTATACATAGAATTTTATTAAATTAGACATCACAATGTAATTCATCATTCAAAATCCTTTAATTTGATGGGTCATACGTCGATTTCCGCTTATCCGTTCAAAAGATATATGGTAAGGTGTCATAACGACCGTTGTAATAACTTGGTCGAACTATAAATGCTTATTTATTGTTATTGACGGTAAAACAAAACCATTGGCATAGAAAAATCTCTTATCGCAGTTTGATCTCTAGCAAACCCTAACTCGCTCAATTTTGCACCAAGTGCTCCGTGCAGTATACCATTAGAAAGGTATTTTCATGTATATTACGAAAATTACCGACCAAGTGCGATACGATCATTATTTATGGCTAAAAACATCATAAAACGAACCAACGTCAAATTCCCAATTCTCTTGTACTAATACAAATTATATCTTTATAAAATTTATCTAGAAACTTGCCATATAAAACGTGACATTCTACGTAGAACATATTCAGTAGTAATGCGTAGGAGAAATATACATATCTTTCATTAAAATATCTTTTATTATTGAGTTACATATAGCTACAAGTTATATATACAACACTGAAACTTTTTTATTAAAAAAAAAAAAAAGACATAGACATGTACAAGTATTGTTTATTTACATTACATTAGACAATAAGGCATGTAAACAGACAAGCACCTTGATTTATACTAATTTCCAAAAATTGTTAATACAGTTATTTATACAAAAATCCAAACACACACACATCTTCTGACTGAAGAAGTTTTTGTGTAATATTAACCGTATTTTTATAAAACATGTATTATATGGATAAAATTAGTATTAATCAAAGAATTGAAATTATATACAGAAATATATTAAATATGTTAAAAGATAGTGCATTTGTTAGCAAAACCGGATGAAGCCTCGTGATAACGCGGTACCGCATAATTCAAAACACGTAAACAAGTGTGATAACAAATTTTATTTTAATCATTGGAAAAACAAGTACACCGGAAAGAAAACCGCAGTTGCTACATTTTGTAAAATGTATGATGATATCAGCAACCACATTAACAAAATTCTAAATTGATAACAACGATTCGCTTACCGCAATATCTATTTATTGTATACCATAAATATTAGTTGAAGAAATAAAAATAAATATATAAATATGAGCATTTCTAGAACACAAGGTGTTGCTTATCAATGAAACGAATCAGTTGATGGTACCGTAGGCGCATTAGGTTGGCGCAACTTGGGCTCGCGTGGGGCGATATGCTGCTCTGTTCTTTAAAAGACCGAGGAGCGCATACCGTGTCACAGTTCGCATCGCAAACATACAACAACAACAACAAGTTCGCAGTAGTCAATACGGTGTGCAGTGACTTACATATATCTGATAAAGGTAAGCGGTTTTTGTCTTTTGTATATTTCTATGTATTTATTATGTCCTTTTTATCATTGTATTTTATGAGAATTGTACATCTCTCTGTTCGTATTTCATGCAGTATTTATTATGTCCTTTTTATCTATTTGGGTGTTGTAAAACATTTCACGTCTGCTATTTTTTATAAGAAGTATTCTCCGCTATTCGTATTTCGATTTCTTGTAGTATATGGTTCTTCTCTATTGCCGAGTATGTAATGCATCTCTCCATTCACGTTAAGCGGAAAAACTATAGTTTGTTCTATTGTTGTTGTAGATGGATCTATCAAAACTAAATAATTCATCCTTGGTTGCAGAACGTAAGCCAATAAAAAAACTTAAAGATCTGCAAATTGGAGAAAAATTTACCATTCACAGTGCAAAGGTGGTAACAACACAATTTGGGGATACAGTTCTGCTGGATTTGGGCGCTGAAGTTGTTTTCTTACCACAGCGGGTAACCAAAGCCTACCAAGCAGCAATAACGGACCTCAACAGCGGAAACTATTCGCTGATATACGAAGGGGAAGTTGATATTGGAAAAAGCAGACTCCTAGCATCCTTTAAGATAGTTGAATAAGGTAAGTGATTTTTTCTTATTGTTTGTCTGTTTGAGTAGCCATAGCCATGCATATAAAACAAGTGATTAAACAGTCTGATGATTTGATGCACATTATTAAAAAGCTTAGTAAAATAATTTTCGATAAATTCACTGAAAGAGATCGTAAAGTTTGGACAAGACGGTTAAATAGTCAAATTTTTAGATGTAGTAAAGTAATTAAAAACAATAGACTATCCGTAGGAACAGTTAGAAAATTGCAAACTTACATAGGACATTTTAAGCATTTTAGACAAATTATTTTAAATTTTAATAATAAGTACGTTGGGTTGGGGCTTAATTCAAAATTACGCAATAGAGTTAAATGGGAAAATGTTATTTCGTGTTTTGCTAGTCGAATTAAAACTGGAGTTATAGTTAATTTAGTGCATAAGGACTTAACACAGTTCCTAAATGATTGTTATATTATTTTTAGCAGAAAAATTAAAATTATTTTAAAAACAAATAGAATTCTTAAAGTTAATACTACATTTTGCGGCGAATTCATTAAAAAATCAAGTGATACCGAAAGTTTAGATTTAAAATATTTTAACACTAAAAATGCTATTATAGACACATCGACCGATTTACATCTTTGGTTTAGTGAAAATGTTAAGGATAAAATTTTTACAAAGCTATCTGAATTTGCAGAAAAAGATTCGGGTGCTGCTCTGTCTAAAGTAATTTCATTAGAAGTTAATATTAATAAAGTAGAAATAGGAAACGGTTCATCGTTCATTGACTTGCCAATAGAGATTCAGAAGAAACGAGCGTGCATTAATGTGCATAACGTTGATCAGGCTTGTTTTTATTGGTCGATTGTTAGCGCTCTGTATCCAGTTCCTACAAATCCACAACGAGTTTCGAAATATCCACATTATTCTACTGTTTTGCAAACGGATAAATTAGAAAGCCCAATGCCATTAAACCAAATTTCAAAATTTGAAAAATTAAACGCCATATCAGTTAATGTTTTTGTCTTAGAATTAAATGTAGTTAAGGACAAACAATTTTACGAAGTACTACCTGCCAGACTGACACCGCAAAAGATGGAAAAGCATGTTAATTTGCTGCTAGTACAAGATAAATATTTTCCAAAATTAAACGATTACGATGTTGTTCCAGAAGATGACGATCAGACTGAAATACGCCTTCATTATTGTTGGATTAAAGATTTAGGAAAATTAGTAAGATCACAATTGAACAAAAACACACGTAAAAAATATATTTGCGATCGTTGTTTAAACTATTTTCACAGCGAAAGCAAACTAGCAGAGCACGAAGAAATGTGTTCAGATGTGAATAAATGCAAAATGACTGTTCCCAAATATGACCATGTGGCTTTTCGCAATTTTACATACAAACAAACAACTCCGTTTATAGTTTATGCTGATTTTGAATGCCAATTACATAATTTTACAGATTCAAATGTCTCATTGAGTAAAACAGCAAAATATCAGAAACATGTACCTTTTAGTGCAGGTTATTATTTGAAATGTGCTTACGATGATAGTTTATCTTATTTTAATAGCTATAGAGGTGAAAATTGCATGGAGTGGTTCGCAAAAGAAATGGCCGAAATTTCCAAATTTGTAAATTCCAAAATAAAGACAATTGTACCTATGGTCGAAAAGCCCAACACAAATATGGCAACTGTTTGCCATATTTGCGAAAAACGCTTTTTGGCTACAGATACAATTGTTGTAGATCACGATCATTTTACGGGACAAGTACGGGGATTTGCGCACCAAGCATGTAATTTGAACTTTAAAAAATTGTTTGTCGTCCCAATCGTATTTCATAATTTTAGTGGCTACGACTCGCATTTTATGATTATAGATCTTTGCAAGCATGGGCACTTGAGCTTACTTCCCATTAATAAAGAAAAATATATTTCATTTACATTACAATCTGACGAACATTAAATTACGATTTATTGATTCACTTAGATTTATGGGAGCTTCACTCGATGAATTGGCATCTCTTTTAGATATATCAGAAAAGAAGATTTTAAAACGAGAATTTAGTCAATTAGATAATGATACATTTAATTTGTTAACTTGTAAAGGAGTATTTTGTTACGATTATATTGATAGTTTGGAAAAATTGGATGAAACTTCTTTACCCTCAATTAACCATTTTTATAGTAAGTTAAATAATGAATACATTAGTGAAGAGAAGTATGCTCATGCGCAAAATGTTTGGCAGAAATTTAATTGTAAAAATTTGGGAGAATATAGCGATTTGTACTTGAAAACAGATATTCTGCTGTTGGCTGATGTATTTGAGCAGTTTCGACAAAAATGTCGAGACACATATAAATTAGATCCAGCATGGTATTATACTATGCCAGGATACACTTGGGATTGTATGTTGAGATACACACAATGTAAATTAGAATTGCTAAAAGATGTGGATATGATCTTGTTTATGGAAAAAGCCATAAGAGGTGGGATATCTGTTTGTAGCAACAGATATTCGGAGGCCAACAACAAATACATTTCGTCGTATGATCCCACACGGCCCTCTAAGTACATCCTCTATTTAGATGTAAACAATCTGTATGGCTGGGCCATGAGTGAAGCTTTACCAATAGGAGGATTCAAGTGGATCGAAGACGTAACCAAATTTGGTGTTGGTAATCTTCCCGAAGGCCATATAGATATTATGTCAATACAGGATGATGCAAAGGAGGGCTATTTTTTCCAAGTTGACTTGGAGTATCCACGTGAATTACATGACAAACATAAAGATTTTCCATTTGCTGCCGAACACCGCATTCCACCCGGTTCAAAATTGCCAAAGTTAATACCAACCTTATATCACAAAACCAAATATATTATGCATTATAGAAATCTTAAACAGGCATTAGCCAACGGGTTAATTTTAACAAAAATACATAAAGTTTTGAAATTTAATCAATCTGCGTGGCTGCGACCGTATATCGAGTTAAATACAAATTTACGGGCGGCAGCCACCAACAGTTTTGAGAAAAATTTGTTCAAATTGATGAATAATGCTGTGTTCGGCAAGACCATGGAGAACATAAGACGTCATCGTATTGTAAAATTATGTAAAAAGTGGCATGGAAGGTACGGAGCCAGAAATCTGATTGCGAGTAGTCGATTTCACAGTCGTACGATCTTTAGCGAAAATTTGGTTGCCATTGAACTAAAGAAAGCAGAGGTATGTTTTAATAAACCCCTGTATATAGGCGCAGCAATCCTCGATATATCCAAATTATGTATGTATGATTTTCACTACAACTTTATGCTTCCAACGATGGGAGAGAAAAACTGTTCATTGCTGTACATGGATACAGATAGCTTTATTTATGAATTGCAATGTTCAGATGCATATAGAGAGGTTTTAAAGGCGCATCCAAGTAAATTCGATACCTCAGACTATGCCGAAAACAACCCATACGAAATAGAAAGGTTAAATAAAAAAATCCCCGGATTAATGAAGGACGAGGCAAATGGGAAAATAATTACACATTTTATTGGATTACGATCAAAAATGTACACATTTAAACTGCAAATAACTGACGAGGAGAGGGAAAAAGAGAGACAGCGTCTAGAAAGAAAACAACTAAACAAAGAGAGAATTGAATGTGACATAGAAAATTTGGGAATAACGAAAAAAGCAAAAGGAGTGAAATATAACGTCGTTCGAAATAAAATTACGTACGAAGACTATGAAAAATGTCTTAAAGAATTCAAACTTCAAACCGCGAGCCAAAGATGTATTCGGTCGTACCAACACTCAGTATTCAGCATCGAGCAATCCAAAACGGCTCTAAGTCCTTATGACGATAAGCGGTACTTAATACCAAAATCATTTAATACGCTTCCGTGGGGACATTATCTTGTTGAATAACATGTATTTGTTGTTGCAGAAAAACAGATAATTGGTGTCAAAATTCGTTTGATTATGTCTTGTTTGATACTACTTGGTTCTTTCAATGTAGACGCACTATGCATAAATAATTATCTTCTTTTAGTATATGGCTACTCATAAGATCACAAAAAAAGAAAAGATCACTTATCGCAAAGTTTTTGTAAATTGTAGTTTTTGTAAATATAAAAAATAGTATTAATTTTATAATGTAAGTTTTAATAATAAATTTGTGTAATCTTACATTTTTTGGTTTTATTTATGTTAGATTACAAATAAAAGACAACATATTTATATTAATATTATTTATTCAGTTAAATCATTTACAACTTTAATTTTATAATAATATACAAATTCCTTTAAAGCTAAACTTAACAAAGTGTTTGGACAAATATTGCAATATGCTGCGAAGGCTTCAACTGGTCCATGTAAAGAGTCTATAGCACCAAAATTGTTCTTGATGAAAGTTGAAATGTTTATATAGTATTCGTGAAATTGTAAACTCTTTAACAGCACCACTCTATGCGACATCATGCTCTGGTATGCTTCTATAATTTGGTTGACGTCATCTTCCCACAAATAAAATGCGGCTCCAAATTTCTCGATTGTCAGCAGCTTTACATTTTCCATCACCAATTGTCTTAGTTTGCAAAAATCACCACACATAAATTCGATGGGATCATACTCATCTGCATAAGTCGGTAGATCTGCTTGGAAAAAATCACTCATTTTTTCTTTAAACCACTCAATTATGGCTTCCCACTCGAATGTGCTTAAACTGATTCTGTTAAAATTACCATGTTTACACAGAATGATGGATGGTGAAAAATCTCGAGCTGGAGATAGACCAATTTTTATATGGAGAGAGCTCATTGGATATGTAGTTTCCAATAAACAATATACTTCATTTGTGGCTGCTGCTTCAAATTTTGCCAATACTCGATCTAATTCGGCGCCAGGACTAGGTGGTTGACCATCTTCATCGTAGTCAAATTCTATACTAAATTCACTGCTATCATCATCGAAATTAACAGGCTGACTGTCATAACCACTATCTTGAGAGCTCATCATCTTCTTGTTTCGAATACCGTGGACGAAATGGGTGTAAACTGAACATCGTAGTTTGTCTTAAATTTATACTTTTGTCATTCCCCACTCCTTGTGGTTAATTGTAAGCCTTTTTTAGAAAAGTGTATGTCTACGCGGCGAATCGAAATATAGATCCTCAAACTATATTCGATTTATTTATCCAGCTGTTGTGTTTGCTATCCATTCCTAACCATTTCACATACATCTTATTGCCTTTTCGTCTGAGTACTTTTTCGACCAGATATATGTCAGGGTTTGATGTTTTCTGCAATTCTTCTTCGTAAAAACCGCCACTAATCGGCGCACCTTGCATGTCTTCGAGCAAATACGTTATAGGATTTGTTATCTTAACTTGTACAATTTTAAATAATTCAGTAGTCCAATTGGGCGTGTATGCCTTTTCGAAGAAATGTTTTGCCTTTGATACACGTACAATGTCGCCAACTTTAAACTTTCGTGGACCGGCAATCTTTAAATGAGTATAACTTTTGTTTAAAATGACTTTTTCGTTGGATTTGTTAACCTTAGACGGTTTGTATCCTGTTTTACTGTGTTTTGTGTTGTTGTATTCCTCGGTGATTATGGGTAGAGCATCTAACCATTTGTACGATCCATGTAAACTGAAATACTTGTACAACTTTGCTTTCAACGTTCTAATAACTCTTTCGCAAATAGCAGCTTTTTTGATCGTGTAGGTGCTGTAATGATTAATTTCATGTTTTTTCATTAAATTTTGAAATTTTCTGTTGTAAAATTCGGTTCCCTGATCAGATTGTAAGTTTTTTGGGACTCGTCGAGTATGAGCGAGAATATCCGAAAATGCCCGAGTAATTTCCTCACCAGTCTTCGTTTTTAGAGGACGTGTCCACACAAATTTTGAAAAACAATCAATTACAACTAGTATTAGTTTGTAATTTTTATTTTGATGTGCATAAGGACGCATTTCAGCCAAATCCATTTGCCACAAGTCATCGATTCCTTTGATTATTGTTCGACGACGAGGATAGTTTTTTCGTGCTGGTTTATGCAATTCGTTCACCACCTCTTTCTTTTCTTTAGACATTATTTTTTCATCGCACCTTCCACTACCTTAAGACGTTTGTCTATATCCCATGAATGAACGCTATCTACTAGGCTTTTTAATGATTGTTCCACTTGTTTTATCCTCTGTTCCATCTTTATATCGTACATCGTATGCTTTGCAACTGTTTCTGCAGCAGATTTTAGATTGTTCTCCATATCCTTTTTCAGTGTATTCAAATCATCTTTGATTATTTTTTGTAACTTTTGCTCGAGCAGTGGAACTGTAGTTTTATGAAGCTCCTTTCTCACATCGTTTAGTCCGATTGCTAAATCCTGTATGTCATTAGTTTTTTGCTGCAATTTTTGCTCGAGAAGTGGAACTGTAGTTTTATGAAGCTCCTTTCTCACATCGTTTAGTCCGATTGCTATATCTTGTATGTCATTAGTTTTTTGCTGCAATATCACACCATGTGTTTGAATTAATGGATAGTGCAGGTTACGCAACTCATTGATTTGTTTATCAACGTATTTTTTCGTTGCAGCATCGTCATTGTCTGATGGATCCTTGACATTACAAATTTTCACATTTTCGGCATTAATATTTCCGTCAGACGTATGTGGAAATGTAACTCGTGCCACCTTTTGGGCATTACTACTACTACTGTTACGAGAGTGATGACCGAATTTGTCGACACTCATAGTGGAAATGATACTGACATTCCCAGTTACTCTATTATATTAGCTTCTTTTAGTTCATTGATGATTGCTACGATTTCGTTGTCGAGAGATGTGTTGCCGGCGTCTTTCGAAGCCACCAATAGTTTAAGACGTTCAACTAACTCATTTGGATCATCCCAATAAATATACTCCATGGGAGCAGTGTTGTATGTTAAACGAGAGTCATCCAATCCCGTTCCTTTGGCCGTAGATGAAGATGATCGTGTTGTTGTTGCTGTTGTTTTCGTTCTGTGTTCGAGTTCTTTTTTGGATCGAGTTGCATGCTTTTTCATTGCTGCATCAGATGGTTTGAATAGAGGTTTAATAATAGAATGGTATTTTTCTCCACTAGAACCTTTAAGACGTCCTAAGGTATCCAGATGAATCTCTGTGTTTTTCAACAGTGTTTTATACTTTTGTAAATCCTCATCATTATACTGTTCAGGGTTGGCATAAAATAAAAGTTGATATAGACCTGGCGTACCACCTAACCTACGTTCTTCTAAATCACGTTCTCGAATTATTATTATGTCTCCATTGCGTTTGTCAAAGTTTATTCGACGTTTTCCCATTATCCAGCCACTAATAGAATCGTAAAATGGTCCATAGTTTTTATCAATTTTATCGTCTTTTATTAAATATTCTTTTATGTACTTGTGACTTATTGAAGGATATTGATCGATATATTCGTCTGTGGCATCCATCGGAATCTCGATTGGTTCTTGAATAATGTTTTCATTAGGTACCGCTAGATCAGGTGCATCAAGAAATACATCATCATCATCACCATTCTCCTCCTCCTCCTCTTCCTTTTTCATTTCTTCTTTTTTAACTTGTTCAAACTTGTTAGTGATAGTATGATGTAACGTTTTTGATGATTGTGCAATATCTTTGAGAGGTTTCGAGAGTGGTTTAAACAGTTTATTTAGGGACTCATCTTGTTCTGTTCGGCCTAATTTTAATGCCAAATATTTTTTGCGAATTGATCTAGCCAATTCGGCGACTTTCTTCTTGCGAAGCGCAATGGCAACCGTATCATCTGACATTGTGATGACAACTAAACAATTATCTTACAATTTTATATATTTATCAAATCCTTTGCGATATCGGCCATTATTGAGAGCAAAATCTTTTATAATTACCAGAGTACCATACCTATCACACCAACATTCAGAACAAATTTTTTTAAATTCATCAAATGACATGTCTGGTGATACATGCTCATCAAATACATGCTTTAAATTTATCTCATCTTGCTTGAATAGTACAATCATGTTACAGTTGTCTCTAATTAACTGCTTCGGTATTTTTGAATATGTTTGGCATAAATAAGCGGCATCGATATCTTTATGTCTGCACATGGAATAATACTCGCGAATCTTTTGCTGACCATCGCATGCAACATCGTCAAATAAAAACACAGAGTGAGGTTTAGCTTCGCTGGGACTAATAATTTCTTCGTTGTCTTTAAATGGGTAATATCCTACACCTTTAACTTGCGCTATTACATCTTGCAGTAGTTGGTATTTCGGTTGAAAGAGGGATTTCGAATAAACATAGACATTTTTAAACTTGACGCCATTCGGATTGAATAGAAGAGATAGCATAACATTCGTTTTGCCGCACCCACTTGGACCGCAAATAATCGCTCTGAATGAATTCGGTAGTAATTTACCATGTTTACTGTTGGTTGTTTTTTGGACAATGTCCAAATTATCAATTGGTAGCGTCTGCTCTTGCTGAACGACCTTCATCATGTGGCAAGTGTAGTACATAAGTACGGTAATATATATATTATAGATGTCACCACTTGCATGGTATCAGTCCAATGTTGGTCGTTGAAGGAGGAGGTCTCGTGAACTCTCTAATTAATAAACTTCCAGTTGAACTACATATTCCTGGTTATCAGTATTGTGGACCCGGAACAAAACTAAAAAAACGTCTTGCACGTGGAGATCCAGGAATTAATCCATTAGACGCAGCTTGCAAACGACACGATATCGCTTATTCGCAGCATTCATCTCTCGAAGAACGCCACAAGGCCGATAAAGAATTGGAAGATAGAGCTTGGGAGCGCTTCAAGTCGAAAGACGCTAGCTTTGGTGAAAAAAGTGCTGCTTTAATTGTAACTGGCGGAATGAAAACGAAAAGAAAGTTGGGGATGGGATGCTCTCGTCGTCGTGGAAGACGAGGACGTTACTCTTTCAATCGAGATGTTGTCCCAAAAATTGCAAAGTCCATGAAAAGAGGAGCATCGTTAACAGATACTGCTTTGACGGCTGTACGAATAGCAAAATCCATAATCAAAGGACTTGGCGGTCGTAAAGAAGTTGATGTTCCACGAGTGCTACCACTAAAATCCGGAGGTTTTCTACCCCTCATACCTCTATTTGCAGGCCTTTCCGCTTTGGGGGCTTTAGCGGGGGGTGCAGCTGGGGTGGCGAAGACAGTAGTCGACGCTAAGAATGCTCAAAAGAAATTGGAAGAGGATATTCGCCATAACAGGGCAATGGAACACATCGGTTCGGGTCTGTACCTACGTAAGAAACCCAGAGGTGGATTCGGCTTATATTTGAAAAAAAACTTCCAATAAAGCTACCCAATCGTCCGCTATATGATGTGGAGATTGCACATTATGCGAAGAAGATCCTTAAAATACCACATTTTCGAGGTGTTTTCATGAATGACGCTCTGCCTAGAGACGGTCCTCGACAACGAGAATGTGCAATAGTAAACTTGGATGTGTCCACACATAACGGAACACATTGGGTAGCATACAGAAAGATAAACAACAACGTAGAGTATTTCGATTCATTTGGTAATTTGAAGCCGACCAAAGAACTTGTTAAGTATCTGGGTGGTGCACGTGCCAACATTTCCTATAATAACCATCAGTATCAAACATACAATCAAATTATTTGTGGACATTTATGCTTAAAGTTTTTATATAATGGAGCCTACTAAAAGTACAGAACTGCTTATGGGCCATATGTTTTACAAAAAATGTTTTACAGAATTCAGTGAAGAAGAACTAAAATACATACCGCTAGATTATATTAAACGAACTGTACGACCTTACGAATTGTTACAAATATGGCATAAATTGCCTGAAGAATATCGAAGAGAATTTAACCTACAGATACTACTTCCTTGCTTCGTACATTATAACAGACCGGATTGGAGGACTCACTGGGATGGCCCACCTGATTCTCAAGCTTCATGTTATTTTTGTAAACTTGCTTTGGAACAAGTAAAACTATTAAAGTAAATATTGTTGTTTTTTTCTAATATAATAACCTATTAATACATTGACGTGAGTCAGTCATCATGTCGCAGTTGTTGAGAGTAGACAGCACCAATTACATATTCTCATTTCAACCTCCCACACCGATCGTGTTGGATCCGAACAAAGATTATGAGATAGCTCTTCGATTTTTCCATTGCTACAACAGTATACCAAACATTGAAAATAACAAGTTTTATTACTACAATGACAAAAACAAATTGCAACAATTTGATATCCCCGATGGATGTTATGAAATTGCCGATATTGAAGAATACATACAACAGAAATTGGGTGCTGATAATGTGCTTAAACCCGAAACGATATTTAGTCTAAAACCTAACCATAACACGTTGCAGTGTCAAATTTTCAGCAAATATAAGATTTCGTTTAAGCAACCTGACAGTCTTGGTACAGTATTGGGATTTTCTCCTGCACTACTAAATCCAGGACAGACGCATTCTTCAGATCGACCTGTTAGGATTATTAAAGTATCTAGCATACGCTTTGAATGCAACATTAGTACCGGAGCCTTCGATGGTAACAGACCTGCTCACACGATCTACGAATTTGTCATACAATCAAATCCTGGGTACGCAATTGACGAAACTCCACACAATTTGTTGTATTTACCTGTTGTACCGCAACGAGAAATCACCAATATCACAGTGTTGGCTGTCGATCAAGAAGGACGACCTGTAAACTTTAGAGGAGAACAGAGCACATTGGTGCTGGAACTTAGATCAAGAGGGAAATGGGATTATTAATAAGGCAATCTACTGCTCATAGTACACCATTAGTTGAGCAACCGTCTAAGCGGCAACATCTTACGTCTTCATCTAAGCGGCAACATCTTACGTTTGCAAACAAATTATTTTTGCAATCACTTGGTTTTAAACTAACAACATGACAACTATGTATGGAAAACGATCACGTTCAAACAGCATAATGCCACCAATATTTGATATTTATCGTAAGCCGATGTTTGACGAGTCGATTCGAAAGGCCGAATACCGAACATATGCACCATTCATCAAATCATTCAATTGCAATGACATTGTGGAATTTAGCATCAATCAAGTCGACTCGTTCTTTGCAATGAGCGAAACCTTGTTATGCATTAAAGGATCGCTCGCAATTAACGGAACTGGTGACGTTAAACTAGCAAATAATGTTGGTGCTTTTCTTTTCGATTCGTGTACGTACAGCGAAAGCGCAAGGGAGATGGAAACAGTGCGGGATCCTGGTATCGTAAGCGCTGTACGTGCTATGACATGTTATACTCAAGAAGATTCCGGTCATATGGCAATGGCAGGCTGGAATTACCCTAGGGATCCAATTCTACACGCTGCTGATCATTCATTCAACATACAGATGCCTCTTAAGCATGTGTTCAACATTTTCAATGATTATCCTTTGATTACGTGTGGCCGTCAAACAATAAGACTAGTTCGAGCTCGAAACGACAACGATTGCATAATTGTCAAAGAAAAAACTCAAGGCCAAGTTACTACTGTTAAGATTAACATTACCAATATTGAGCTCAGAGTCAAGCACATATTTCCCAATGATGATATTAAATTGGAACTTATGAAATCCATTCAACAAGATCAACCTATAGTTATTCCGTTTAGAAAGTGGGAATTGCATGAATTACCAGCACTTACCAAAGGCGCTAGACGTGAAGTTTGGGCTGTAAAAACTAGCAATGCAGTGGAAAGACCCCGTTATGTCATTGTTTTCTTTCAAACCAACAAACGTGACAAGAATTCAGCTGATCCCACCTTATTTGACAATGTCGATATTCAAAGTATCAGATTATCTTTAAATGGTGAATATTGGCCAAACGAGAGAATGCAGTTAGATTTTAGCAAAACTGACTACAATGAGGCCTATTTCAACTATACCGAATTTTATCCTAGCTACATACATTCCCAACAAAAGCGACCTCTACTCGATTTCTCAGCTTTCAAGAATCACGCATTGTTTGTCATCGATTGTTCGAAACAAGAAGAAAGCATGAAAGCATCCACTGTTGACGTAAAACTCGATATTGAAGCGAATAATGGTTTTCCCGAAAATACCAAGGCTTATTGCATTATAATTCATGATTGTGTAATGGAGTACTTCCCTCTCACCGAAATTGTAAAAAGTCTAAATTAGATGCATAAATTGTCAGTAGTGAACGAGCAGTCATCATGAGAGTAGCATTCGTAGACATTCAGGGATTCGATGTGGACGGATGGTTTGTTCCCAAAGAACTTACCATTGAAATAGGTTTTAAACGAAGTCATTACATCTTTTTGCCCCAGAAACCATTTAATGCGCTAAGTAATGGGGATAAGAAGACTGCCTCATACGTGGAGAAAAAACTGCTTGGAATTCGATACTCTGATGGGCAAGTAGAATTGTCCAAAATCAATGAAATACTAGAAACCAAGTTGTTGTATGCAGCAGATTACATCTACGTTCGAGGAGAACAAAAAGCAGAATATTTGGATAAGAAACGTCACGTTTTTGGAGTTTTTCCCATTATTATTGATGTTTGCAAGTTTGATGGTACGCCTCGTGCTACTGGAAACGTTGGCCCTACTGCAAACCCATGTCATGCCGCTGGATTATTTTCATGCACCGAAAGAAATGTGGATCGTCTACGTCACTGGTTTGCCAATAACATAATACCATTGTAATTTTTGTATATGTATAAATAAATATATTAGAAATTAAACGCTTTTTTTTTTTATTTAAAACATCTTTATTGATTGAGTTTTATATTACATGAAGATTCAAATTTTCTTCTTACAATTTCAAAAATAATTTTTAAAATTAAGATAAATACAGATGCTAATATTACACAGGACATTGTAAAGACATTATCTATTTCACTTTTCATATATTCGCTGGTTGTGTTGTTGTTGTTGCTGCTGACACCCGTGGTGTTGTTGTTGTTGTTGTTGCTGACAAACATGGTATTGGTTGAATACGTCTTAATGGATATGTAGCTGGTGGCAGTTTTCTACAGGCCCAGATGTCTTGCTGCTGCTGCTGCTGTAGATTCAACTCTTCGGGTTTCCACGTTTTGTTGTTGTTGTCAAAATGCAGGTTATCTAATTGTCTTGTAATATGTTTAAAATCCTCATATGATTTAATGTCGATCTTTAACCGATCAAGTTTTCTTTGAAATTCTATTACTCTATGTATGTACTCGATGGGATTCATACTACTACTAACTATATCCTATGTAGAATGTCACATTTTATGTCAAGCAACATCTTGACTAACACATAACTGCCACGTTCTGCGTCGAATGTCACGTTCTACGTCGAATGTCACGTCCTGCGTTGAATGTCACGTGACATTTCACGTTCTACGTCGAATGTCACGTCCTGCGTCAAATGTCACGTCGTTTCACGCGACATTTCACGTTCTGCGTCGAATGTCACGTCCTGCGTCGAATGTCACGTCCTGCGTCGAATGTCATGTCCTGCGTTGAATGTCACATAGCTGTCACGTTCTACGTCGAATGTCACGTGACATTTCACGTTCTGCGTCGAATGTCACGTCCTGCGTCGAATGTCACATAACTGTCACGTTCTACGTCGAATGTCACGTCCTGCGTCGAATGTCACGTGGCATTTCACGTTCTACGTCAAATGTCACGTCCTGTCTCGAATGTCACGTTCTATTAGGCACTGTATGGACAAGAAGAAGAAGAATAATGTTCATACTGATCGTTGACATGGCTTCTGTGTGTCACCTACGCTTTCATTTGACACCTCATACGTCAAAATCAGGCCAATAGCAACGAAGATACGTTCTAGCGCCCATTTGGCAACGTCGCCATCTTTGTTTTTTGTCTCCCTGCCTTCTCCCCGTTCCAACGAGCCCTCGTACGCCCCGATCGGACCAATAGAAACAAAGATATGACGTAATGACCTTTTGGCATGCTCCGATGCGCACGGCACATACTGCGTTCAACCCCATTTTTCATCCCCTTTCCAACGAGCCCTCGTACGTCATCCTACGTTAAGCCGTTTGGAACTTACGACCGGGGGTTGCGATTTTAGGGGATGCGATTTAGGGGTTGCGCTCAGATATACATAGTCTATCTACTTGCATCCCTGTCGTACTCCTCTACGTATTTCTATTGCTTGTGATATCTCATTTTCTATTTTGATGTTAGCTTTCTGATTCCAATATAGATTGAAAGAACATTCAAACCGAAGAGAGCTTCTCGAGTACCTAGTTCCTTTCTGAACCCCATCTGTATATCACTAATATCTGAATCCAAATTTTGATAAACTCGGTTGTGGATGACTTTTAAAAATATCTTTAATATATGGCTCATTAAAGATATTGTTCGATGTTCTGAACATTCTTTTGCATTGGATTTCTTTGGCAGTGTAACGAATGTAGACAACAGCCACTCTTAAGGTATAATACTAGTTTTGTATATTGTGTTAAATAAGTGCAATATTATACCTATTGAGTCATCATTCAAGAGTTTTAGCAATTCAATAGGAACCTCATCAGGTCCATTTGCCTTTCCAGTTTAAGAATTTCTAAGTGCCACTTCTACTTTACATTTTAGGATTTCAGGTCCCGTTCCACCATTTACCTGAACAATGTTATTTCTGTTGTCCTCAATTTTCCTATGTATTCACTCCATCTATTAAGTTTCTCTGTTAAATCTATAATAATCTTTCCGTCTTTGTTCTTAAGCAAACTTATTTGATGTCTTCTTTGAGTTCCTGTAATTTCCTTTACTTTTTTATGTACATTGAATGTGTCATATTTTCTTTCATAGTTTTCCATTTCTACACATTATTCTTCAATCCATAATTCTTTGGCCTTCTTTATTCTTTGCTTAATGTTCTTATCAACCTCTCTGTATTTTTGTGCATTATTCTTTATTTTACGTCTTTCATCCATTAGTTCTAGTATGTCTGGTTCACAGTTCCACCGATAGCAGTTAAAATAATTGAAAAATTAATAGCTGATAAATTTATTTTTGGACCGATATGAGCCGATTAATATTATTTATATTTTTCTCGTGCTTGGTAAGGTACCTATAAAAAAATTAATCCTGAAGCTAGATCATTACAACGTGTGCAGTGCAGGGATCAATATTAGGGAATATTCTATTTTTGCTGTACGTATCTGATTAAACGTGTGGATGGTATCAAAAGCGGTTTCATATTCCGACGATTTAAAGGGAGGAACTTTGCTGAGAACAGTTAGTCGAAAATAAATTGTTGTATCGAATAAGTTGTAAAATAAATTATTATAAATTATTGTGTTTTTAGTGAATTAGAGTAAGTGTAGAAGACTGTAATAAATTAGAATAAGTGGAAATAAAGATTAAATAAACTAAGTGTTAGAACATTTTAATAATAAATAAAGACAATAAATTAGATTTAATAAAAATACAACAGTTGTGTCGTTCAATCTGGATGCAATAATCCATATCTAATATATTTTTTGGATGGAGTTCTTCTGAAATCGGTACAGGACGTTAATGATCTTGATGTTACAGTCAACCAAACACTGTTGGTTTACTCAAACAGCAAAAGTAGCAAACAGCGAACTTCGAATTATAGGTACTTTATTTAAAAGCTTTTCATAGAATATGTCTCCAGACTTGTTCTTGAAACTTTACAAAAGTTATCTCAGACCTCATCTAGAATTTGTAGTGTCAGTTTGGTCACTCCATTTTATTAGAAGGAGTACAACGAAGAGCTACTAAGCTACCGTTTAATATTGGAAGATTAAACTATAAAACCCGATTAAGAAAGCTCAAGCTATCCCCATTAACTCATAGATGAGAAAGAGACATTATCATATCTACTTATAGAATTACTAGAGGGATTTTTAGATAAAATCAAACTTTTATATTTTCAGCGAAGATGCTAGACTAAAAGGTCATAACTATAAATTGAAAAAGGGGTATTTTAAAACTACTGCAAGGCAAAACCTTTTGGGTTAACCGAGTTTTTGACAAATGGAACAGTTTAAGTGCTGACATAGTAAAAGGTCTAAATAGATTTAAAAACAAGTTTGATAAAGATTAACTGGATATTGTAAATAATCTTATGTTAACTTTGTATAATGTTTGTATTTTTATTATGAAAACTGTTATAAATGTAAGGGTATATTTTATGTTTTCCCTTTGTTAGAATAAATTTTGTAAACTTATGGATACTTATGTACATTCTGCTTGTACTTATTTGTTGAAATTGCTATTATTGTTAGATTGTTTTCTAAGAACTAATTCTTTTGCATATTATTAGAAAATTTGTTTTATATTATATTATTTAGTTTAGTACCAACAAATATTTTGTACTTTGGACCATATAAGCTCTCCTTTGACACGATTTCATTGGATAATAATAATAATAATGATAATCGGGTCCGTGTCATACAATCAGCTTCAGCCCAACCACAAGGAGAACCGCAAGTGAGCCAAACAACAAGAGCTTTATGACGAATTTTGTAGGGAGAAACCAAATATTCAAGTATCTGAACAGAGAATAGCAGATCAATACCGGGTAATTTTTAGAAATAATCTTATCCCAGAGACTAGACGCGATATCATCAGAAGCAAAGTCGAACGGGAGATTCATAATAAAGAGATAGTTGTCGATCAAGACCCCAATGAAATCCATAATGAGCAGATTTCTGAGCTTGCCATACAAGAAACTCGACTTAATAACACAGAGCAGGACATCATCGAGTTGCGAGATAGCCTCGTAAACGGCACGGGCCGTATAATAGTTTAATGGAACAAACTCACTTAACAGACCAACGCTACCAAAAATAAACTCTTCCAAGAAAGGTGCGGTTTTACAAATTGTAAACACTGAAATTCTACCCAATTATGTCGTAGAAGCGCATACATTGAAATATTTTCATATGCTGATTTACTGTGCAGCAGCAGCAATTACTATTATTATGTGCATTAAGATCAGAACACGACGGGGTACTAATATCGGATGGACAGAGTTGCATCTTTAAAATGCAACTTTTGCATTTTGCCGCAAACAAAGTCAGTTTCTACAACTCTGTTAAATAAATAAACGATACGCGATTTTTGCAGTTTTTTACTATTCTCATGCGATCAATAAAATTAGGTACTTCCATTGACCAGTCGCTGTGGAATTTCCATTGTTAGAGCTTAATCTTCAAAAACTATAACATGAAATTTCGAGTTTGAGTTTTGGCAACAAATATGAGGCATTTGAAATATGCCTAAAAACGCTGAATTTGAACTTTCACATTTTTCACAACATGTTCCAACTGCTCTGTTGGATGTTGATCTGGATATCACTTCCGTATATCAGTTTTACATTTATGATACAAAACTGTGTAAAATGGTCAAGGTCCGAAAGATAGTTGCAATGTACATTCCGTAGCTGATACATGGACCGCATTATTCCAACCAATACCGGAATGAACTTAGTAACATGGTGATAATTACTTAATACATACACCGCTTATTTATATAGCCGCAAACGTGATACTAAAATAATTACTAAATGTGCTATACTTACATAGGAATAGTTAGTTGTGACCGAGTTTAGTGAATACTTACTGTATAGGGGTATTTATTTCGTGTGATGCGATATCGCAAAAATATTAACTGCCCGACTAACTTTTAAAATATTTGTGGCAAAAAGGTAACCTAATGTTATCCCTCTTTCTGAACACACACTCACGCACACACACACACACACACACACACACACACACACACACACACACACACACACACAAACGCGCGCGACAACGTATTATATCAAGAAATATTATATAATTAAAATATGTCTTTAAAATCCGTCAAAAAACTTCTATAACTGAAATAATTGACAATTTAAACAATAAAACAGTTACATACTTATATTAAAACCGATTTATTATCCAGTTTTTGAACCAATTTGCATTTTTAAACAATGTTTAACAAACAAGAATTGAGAATATAAGCATAAAAGTAAAACAAAAATATGCATAATTATATAGATAACGAGATTCTATTATAAAAGTAGAGATATATTACCGGTTTTCTGATTCCTTTTCCAGTCCCCAATATATTTATCTTTGGCAGTATTAAAAACTGTATGTCTTAATCCATTCTTTAAAGTTCTTTCTTCCATTTGTTTCGTCCGCGAAATTTTCGTTTTGTCAAATCTGTTAAAAAACGGCATTTTTTTACTTCACAGTCGTTTGTAATGAATCGATATTTGAAATTTGAAATATACAGCTTGTTAAATCGATGTTCGAACACTTCATCTTTGTTTTCCCTTAAAAAAAAACTAGATGATTATTCCATCAATTCTAAACAGTGGAGGGGTACTATTTAATTGTTAGAGGGTGATAACTCTATTTTATGAAATTTAATATATAATAAATATACCTAAATTTGCAGTATCTTTCAAGTATCTGAGAACTTTTAATATAACTTTAGGCTTCATCAGTTGCTTTATCACATATTTCTGCTTGATAAGGTTATTACATGTTGATAACAGTGCAACAAATAAATCAAATTTCAGTTTTGGATCAATAGGAATTTGTGAATTATTACAGTATTTCATACCAAATTTTCTTATAAACTATGAATGCAACTTGATTATTTCTAGAACATCCACTTATCTACCATAAAAAATTTCTAAACTAAAACATTAATTAATTTTATCTTTTAATCTCATCTTAAAGTTTGAATTTTAGACATGGGCTTATCTTGTATTTCATTTATTGAATCATGATTTCGACGAGCTGTTATTATATCCTCTACATAGATTAGTAAATACCTAAAAAGATTTATTTGCATTCATTATTTAATATTAAAAGCTGAATTTTTAAATAATGAAAAAAAAAATGAGAGAATGGCTTTAAAATAAATAAAAATTAAACTTCACACACTTGACATATTATTTGATACAAGTTGACACATTGCTTTTATACATTTCCATGTAATATTTATGCAATATTTTGTTCAATTATAAATGATTATAATTATTTATAATGATTTGAATCCTGTTCAAATGTATCGGCCAGAGGTATCGGCATTGGTAGCTCATGCGCACTGCGCAGAGAATTTCGATGATTATGTTATGTCAAAGCATATGTCAAAAGTCAAAGTCACAAGTCACAGCAATAAGCAATAAAGATGGTTGCCAAAAGACGAGGGAAAAGGAAAAGTGGCTCAAAAGACTTACTATTTGAAGTCAGTGACAATGATGTATCCACAGATGATTCTGAAACTGAGTGTAATGGACCAGAAAAGAAAATTTTAAAGACTGATTCAAATTTTATCGAGTCTGTGGTAAATGCTCTTTCTAACCTAGAAAATGAGAAAAAAGAAAAAGAAACAAACTGCTCCAAAACAGAAGTTATCGAAATTTTAGATGAAAGCAGCAAAGGGAGCGATAAAGCTGGTAATGATAGTGATAATTCGCTAATAGTTGTAGAAGATAAGTCTTTTGTGGAGAATGAAGATTCTGCTAATCAAAGCACCCAGAATAATTCAGAATGCACGGCATGTATCCAAGACCAAGACGATGATTCTCCCTTGGTGATATCACGGACTTTTATAGATTGTTGTGACAGTGATAGTCCAAATAAAGAAGCAGGTATGTACTATGTAATTATATTTAGTAAATTTGTTTTCTACCAGAATATGTAGTTTGAAAAGAGTTTAGACCAGCACAATAGTTTTTGTGAGCAGCACAATTTAGTGCTATAATCGCCAATTAAAGCACTAAATCTGGAAATTACATTACACAGCTGGTATTTTTTACATAACTCACCAATTGTGATGTTTAGTTGACTGAACACTATTTGTAATAGCAACATAAATCAAGTGTCATTGAAATTGTGTAGTTGTCTAAATTAATTAGATTTTGTTCTATCATATGGTTCTCCATACATTCTAGCTACAGCAAAATTAGAAATATTTACAGCTACAAAGTTCCATATCTGGTATCTGCCTTTTTAAATGTCTAGTAGTGTTACATACAAACCAGAGATTCTTGTTGATTATCTTACTATTTATTTCACTACCTGTATTAGCTTGAGTAAAAGCCAAATTTTTGACCAGTTTTTATTTTGTTTTTTCTTTATTAATGTATCCAATACAAAAAAAAGTTTACAATAACTAAAATCTAGTCAAATTTACAAAGTTTCGCTGTAGTAATTATAATCAATAGTAATGTCCAGGTACAATGTTTTAAATTATTTGTAATTATTACATTGTTAAATAAAACAACAAAATATTTGTTAACCCTTTAGCGGACAGGCAAAATAAAATTACTACACAAACACACGGGTAAGGCCTGTGAGGACAAAAACGAAAAATTTTGAAAAAGAAAAAATTAAATAAATTTTCTTAAACTAATTATTTGTTGTGTATTTCTGTAATAGTAGGATTTTACTGATTCAATATAATTACAATATTCAAGAGCATATATTGTTAGAAATAAATAAGCATATAAAAATTCTCAACATTTTTCGCATTTTGCTTCTATTTTTAGTTTACAAAGTCTACACTGAATATATAGGTAATCAAATTCGGTCAGCACATTTGCTACAGCATGGTGTTATATGTACAATACACAACCAACACTTACAGAATTTATGAAAATATCTCGGTTTTCTTCAATATTTGCACAGACCTCTTTTGTTTGGATAGGTGTTGGCTCCTGTTCCAAAAGAATTTTTATATCCTATCTCACTCTGGTTCCCTAAACTGGGATTTACTTTTCTGTATATATGTATGTGTATGCAACTAAATGCTAAATGTAACATACTGTACTAAATTTAGGGGAACTACAGAGGTAATTTTCTATCTAGTGCATATAGATGGCACATAAAGTTATTAAAAAAAAAATACATGATTTGGTTGGGTGAGGTCTGTGAGGACCATTAGCGATATATTTCAAGTTCCGTGTATCTTTTTTATTTCAAAATTTGAAGAGAAATTATATTTTTATGAGTAGAAAAGGTATATATGGTTTCAAGGTTATCAATAAAAATTTTTAAACTTTATGTTGTAATTTCATATGGGAGTGGGGTGACAGGCCTCACCTGTTCACTGGAGGTTTAAGACTGGTGTCAACCATTATTACTTAATGTTGTCACTTAATACAAATGATTTAATAATAACACCCAATATTTTCACAAAGAAAATCATATTCAATCAAATGTGTGAAAATAAAAATAGTGTTCTGCTGCAGTAAAACTTAAAAATATTAAATGTTAAGGAACTTTGTATTTTCTCTGTCATAATTCTATTTTAATATGTGTTTTATTAGGTTGTTTTAAGTGCACTTATTTTAAAGATCTAGGAGGTCTTGAATATACTTGAAAGAGTACTTGCGCTATCCGTCTAGATTGAACATGAATGTTTAAGCTTGCCACAATCTCAGAGCACCGAATAAAGTTATTAACGAATTTAAAAATAAAGACTCAAACCTATCTTGTATCCTAAAGTTTTTATAATTTTATCATAGTCCCAAGATAATGAAAATTTATTTTGTACCATGGAATAGCTAATTTAAAAACAAGTAACACAGAAACTTTGTCTGCACCCTTTCTAATTTGTCTCGATTCACACCCATAATAAGGTGACCAGATTATACTATAGTTTTTTAGGTGTGCTTAGGGTAGGTTTTTCAGGTTAGGCTGGGTTAAATATGAGTGAGCACTTTACCCACCCTTCAACTCGACCTAAGAGGTCTATTGTGGCTCACCCCTAGGTTAAAGTTGTCCCTTCATCCCAGCCTTTTTAACAAAGGCTATTATGACCTTAGGTGTTACTTTTACAAAAATGTAGTGCTCGAGTTGGCAATTCGCACTTTCTGCCAGTCCGATTTTGTTCATGTGCCCCTTAAGGTGTCAGTGTCCTGTTAGGAGAGCTAAGACAATGCGCAGATCACTAGTATATCTTTGGATCTCTTCTTCAAAGGTTCATGTATAAAAGCCTTTGAATGGGCCTATGAATGTTTCTTTTGCCCCTCCCCTGGCAAGTTTTTTATAGATTTGTACCTGAAGTTATCTGTGATTAGTTGCATTAGGTTGCATTGCATCTGGTACCATGTCTAGCTGTGGGTAATGTATAATTATCTCCCTAGATTTGATTCTGGTATGCTTTTGCCCTGCTTCCTGCCATTTTATTCGCCTTCTGTATACTCCTACCTTCGTCTCCTTCTCTATCCATATATGTAATGGAGGGAAGCCAAGCATGATCTCCATGGTGGTGCTTTGGGTAGTTGACAACACTCCTGTTATGTAAGCATGCTTGTTTTTGAAGCTTATTCAGCTTCTTGGTGGTCTGTTGTTGGCATTTAAACCACCATATCAGTGTGCCATACATAATCCTAAGGCCTGACTACAGTCATATATAGACAGTATGTCTGTCTGGGTTTCAACTCCCATGTTTTCCCACATATCATTTGACGTGTGCAAAGGAAAAGATTTGCTTTGTTGGTTATTCTCACCAAACGGCCGTTCCATATAAGCTTCATAAAATATAGTTAAAAAGGTACTCACTCAAAGGTACTTAGAATGGATTATTCTGACCTTAATTCCACTAGTTGCAGCTTTGCAATTCATTTTATATCCCCTTGTTTCTCTTTTTTTTCTGAAGGTTTTCTTGTTTGTAGTACATCTTCTAGAGCTTTCTCACAGGGTATTCCTGATTTCAGATGTAGATGTAACTGCTTCCGAGCCGCTTCACTTGGTCTTCTCTTTTTGCCTTTGAGTTTATCTTGAGGGCATTCCAGGATCTGTTCTTCTCCTACTATGGAGATGTCATTTTCAGGGCTACTTTTAATGGCCTCCTAACATCCATTTTTTCTTTTATTTTTACTATTGGTTTCATACTGTTCCAAAGTGTGAGACAGCACAGTGTCTCACACTTTGGATTACAGTTTTTAATTCTGCTGGTTTTCTTCATCAGTTTTTAATTTATTTTATTTATTTATTTATTTCTACGGTAGAACCATTTACAATAAAATACAACAAATAGTAAAAAGTAAAGATCATGTACAATTAACATCAAAACAATAACAAAGAAACAAGTAAATTTTGTACATTAAAACAGTATATCAAATCACAAAAGTTAAAAAAATATATATATGTAGGTCTAATTAAATTCTTTTATTATTTGAAGAGGAATTAACGTTATAGTAAAAGTCCGCGATCTATGCGAGAAGTCTTTATTACATAAAATAAAGTGTAATGTAGTGATGTTATTTACATTTACACAAAATTACGGATAATTGTCTGCGAATTAAAATATCGAACACCCCCGTCGGTAATTGGTTTCGTCTTTCGTCTTTTTCGGCGTGCACGCTAATTTAAGTCTATTCAAGTCGGGCGACAAAAATCGAAAATCCTTTTAGCTCAGGAGGAATGTGTTATCTCGTCTACATATCTCCTGTCCCCTTCGCCCCTGAATCGCGTCTCTCTTATAGCGACTTAAGCATATTGTTTAAGTGGTTTCTTGCAGTGGCGTAACTAATGAATAAAACTATGCTAAACACTTATACTAAGAAATATTTCTACATATATAAAAAAAAATATCACATATCTAGATTAATAATTAGATTCTTAAGTTGCCTTTTGAAAGTATTAATGTTTGGGCAGAAAGGATCCAATAGGAGGTCATTGCAAGAGCTGAGCATTCTCGACAAGGGAAAATGACGAGCATAATCAGTCCTATGAAAAGGAATATAAAAGAGTGCAGTGTGTCGAGTTCTATGTATTGTGTTTAAGTGTACATTGGCTAATAACGAGGGACAATTAATAACGTTGTTTAGAATTTTAAACAAAAATAACATATCAGCTCTCAACCTGCGGTTCTTCAATGTAGCAATGTTTAATTGAGACATTATTATAGAATAATCTATAAAATAATTTTCAGTATTTTTTATATTAATATGTGATCAAGTAAGCAAAGATATCTTTAACAACATCTTTATGTATAATATTTTACTGCTCCGCTGTGTCAATCGGAATATATTATAGTTACGCATTTGCAAGAACATAATCCACACATATCATTGAAAAATGAAACATATTTATTATCTAAATATTTTTATCGACAAAGAGGTACTTAGCGGCGCTATTTATCTGTGAATATCGTATTACCATTAAATTTATACATGCAATCATATATTAGATTTTTGTTGATAGTTAAAAATTAAATTATCTGGTATTATTAAATATTTTAGTGGGATTTATATGAAAAATGGTCAATCCTCAAAAATGTTATTTAAAACATGCGAACATGTCTTTCTTTTGGTCTGTTTATTACTGGTTTCAGGTTTGTTATCTTCCTTATTAGTGCGTCTTTTTATTTTCTTTGTATGTGTCCAAACCATCTCAGTCTGTGTGGATTAATAAATTTCACTATGTCTTCCCCTTCGGTTATATTTCTATTTCTTATGTCATGCTTCATTAGTCTTCTATATTCTCCTTGTTCGGGCTTTATTGGGCTGTTTATTCTTATCATTTTGCTTTTAATAATTCTTACTTTTTCTTTATATTTTACTTTTTATTTATATTTTTATTTTCTTTATATCTATTTTCGTAAGACATATTACTTTTGCTACGTATGCTATCACCGGTCTAATTGCTGCTCTATATATTTTTGTCTTTGTTTTCTGCTGTTTTTCATCTTTAAGTAGTGAATGATATTTCCAAAACACGATGTTCTTCTCTCACCTTGTGTGCGTGGTAGTGTCATGCGTTGGATGTACGATTTGGGGTAGTTGATGCCTATTTAGTTATCACGGTTCTATTTGGTCTAATTAGTTCTTCAGTTTCCGCATTCGACCTTATATAGCCAAATGAGTATGTGAAAAGTGGTATTGCGTATGTGTTTATTGCTTTTACTATGTGCTTGGAATTAAGTTTGCTTTTGAGTATTAGTATCCCAGATTTAGTCATACGGCTCACACTCCATCTAAGGCGAAAATTCACTCATCGCAGATACCTACGGTATCAAAAGGATTGAGCTCTGGTGGGACTCTTTCCGTGTTATCGAGCCCTAGGTGGCTTGGTATGTTGGAGTATCTCCCAAAAATTTTTGTACACATCTGGACATTGAGAGTACTATAGCTTTCTGCATAGTCTTGTAGAGATGTTCATTCAGACCTAGCTTTTTTATGTTTTCTAGGAGGTTCTTTGGAATGACTCCAGTAGTAGAGAGAATAATAGGTATTGTCTGGGTACTTTCCATTCTCCACTGTCTTCGTATTTTAATGTCCATATCCCTGTACTTGGCGATTTTTTCGTTCTGTTTAACATGAAGATTATTGTTGTTGGGTATCGCCACATCAATTAATGTTGTTTGTCTCTTTAGTTTATTAACTAGTATGAGATCTGGTCTATTATGTGCCACTTTTTGGTCTGTGAGCACAGTGCGGTCCCAGTATAGCTTGTAGTTGTCATTGTCAAGTATACTCTCAGGAACGTATTGATAATATGGAAGATGGTTTGTTTAAATAAGTCCCAGTTTGATAGCTATCTCTTGATGAATGATCTTTCTTAACCGGTAAGATGTTGGATGGTTTCCTGAGCTTAACATCCATAAGCATTTGTCATTCTGGACCTGAGGGTCTTTGACGATATATTTCAGGTAATTTTTGGTTGGTATAACCTGATCCTGAATGGCCAGTAGTAAACCTTCTGTTTCAGGGAATATCTTTCCTGATGTCAGCCAATAGTTCGACGCTATATTGTCGATATGGTCTTGACTGACCTCATTGGGATGTCGCCCGTGCAGAGGTTTACCCATCCAGGTGCGCATTTTTTCATCCTTAATAAGATGGTTTATGCGCATTTCTGGTTCCCTCAGTTTGATCGGTATTGTATGATCTACTGCACAAATCGCCAAATTGTAAAGTATATGTCTCAGCCTGCACCTGAAAATAAGTTCTTAAATTAGTAATTTGTTTTTCGAGTTGCTCACTTATATCCATAAGTCCTCGTCCTCCGAAATACCGCGGTAATGTCGTTCTTTCTACTGCACTTCGAGGATGGTGTTTTTGTCTGGAGACATTCTATGAAAAGTTTTTGATATAAAGTATAGAGATCGCTTTACTAACTATTTTTGCTGTTTGAGTAGACCAACTTAATGTTTGGTTGACCGTAACACCAAAATCATTAACTTCCCGTAGCGACTTCAGAGGAACTCCATCCCAAACATATTATGTATATCGGAAATATGAATGTATAGCAACTATTACAGACGATTCTTAGTGACTTCGATTTTGTCCTAGTTATTCTTATAACTTCTTCTTGTGCAATATTTAGACATTGAATATGAATACGAATATGAACAAGTTCGTTTGAAATACCTTCTATAATTATTACACCAGCATCCAGTTCAAATAATTCTAATATGGCACCCATTTTTGATGTTAATAAAGATTTTTCTATCTTACCAGTAAAAAAATATATAAAGAATAGTAGGAAAATGTAACTTGACTTTCACAAACAATACACAAAATCCAACAACGCTAATTGAATAATTAAATTACCACGTTAAATATGCAGAACACAATAATTATTGTATAAATACACAATATGATATTAGATATACGTATCTAATATTAGGCTTATAATAAAAGTAGACAGGTGGTAGACATTGTGGACTATCACGGGTTGTGTTTCTCTGCATGTGTTAGCAGTAGAAAAGAGACATCTCTATGAGAGAAGAGAGCATTTGACAACAGCTATAAAAAAAGAAGAAAAGAAAAGATCAATGGAAAGATGGCAAGAAGAGGAGAACAACAAGGAAGATGTTGCCCAGTGGACCAAGATGCTGATCCCGAGCCTAAGGAGACTGGTTAGATTGTCTGTTTTAGGGCGTATCTTCATAGGTTCAGAAAGACAGATAAAGATAAATGCCTATACTGCGAATATTCCGACATTGTTACTCACACAATGCTGGAGTGTAATAGATGTACAGTGGAGAGAAACAGAGAAAGAAATAGGTATGAACCCTGTGACTGTAAGAGAGATGATCGTGAAGATGACTGGAAGTACGGAGGGATGGAATAGTGTTCACAATTACATCCGAGCAGTCATTAAAAAGAAAGAAGAAGAAGAGAAACACCAACCGAGCCAACGACAGAGATAAGATCTAATTACTATTTTAATAGAAATAAGCCACAATTGAAGGTTAAAATAAGTTTATTGACGTTTGAATCTTTGATCTTGCATTAATAAGTTGTTTATACTCCAACAATTAATAGAAAAAAGAATAGTAGTTGGTACCAAAGTACATCTAGCCTTCATCGACCTAGAAAAGGCGTATGATACAGTTCCAAGACTTAAATTGTGGCAACAACTCGACATTAGTCCATACCTTTTAGGAATAATTACAGAAAGGGAGTACACTACTTACCTAAAAATCGGAAATAAACTATCAGAGCCAATAAAAGTAACTAAAGGACTAAAACAAGGATGCAGAATGTCACACTCACTGTTTAATTTATATATTGAGGCAGCCCTCCATAATTGGAAAAACCACTGCCTGGGAATGGGAATCCCCAATTGACAGAATAGAAAAAAAGAGGTTCAAAATGGTTTGGACACCTATTGAGAATGCCTGACGAACGTTGGCCCCAAAAACTTCAGAAATGGAAGCCCGCTGGAAGAAGAAAAAGAGGCAGAATTTGACGCTCATGGAATGTAGGAATTTGAAGAGCGATGGAATCGAAAGGTTTGGAGAAGGAGCATGCCTTAAACCGGCAGGATTGGCGGAGAAGAACGGGAATACGGCGATAGCCGTCTCCAAAATGTATTGTATTTACAAGTTGGCTTATTCCCATTAAAATAGTAATTACTTTAAAAGCCACAAGAAAATAGTTTCAGAACAATAGATAAGATTTAGATAAGAGAAGGGAGTGTTCCAAAAATGTCTTCACCCCACTTTCGGAGTACGGTACGTGCGACAGTCAAATGCACACAAGTAAGAGAGGGTGGTTTTAGTTGGTAGGCAGGATAATAGATACCTGAATCTTTGGCACTGCTATCTTTAGTACTTTAAATTAAACTAAAACCCAAATTTTAGGGACTCAAAATAGAGGTAGCATAAAAATATTTCAAACCCCCCCTGAGACAAATTCTGTATAGAGAAACACTATTTTTATAAATACTAAAATAATTAACTAAAAACGCCTAAATAGGTTTTTAAAACTAAATAGGTTTTTTATAGATATATTACTTATAGAGTGTAAATTTTATGATATCCTACTTTCAAAATAAAAGTTGCAGTATCTAGTATTCTGTAACTCTGTAAGTTTCAGCATGACCGGTTCAAAGTTCAAACCGATAACATTCCTATTAAATTTTGTTGTTATCTGCCAAAGTGTTGTACAAAGTAATTGATATGGCAACCCTGTTAGTGTGACGTTTCGCTTGAAGCGTTTCGAAGCCGAACGTAATGCTATCTATCGATGATAAATACTACCATTGCTTCAGATGGAGCCATCTCCCTACAATACAATTTGAAGGCGGCAGTTCAAGACATAATTCTTGTTTAACGAGATTTTTCATATGTTTAGGAAAAAATATTTAACTTTTTGTTGCAAATATTTTCCACTTTTACAGTTTTATATATGTTGTTATTAAAAATTTTTTCGGTTTCTTACCGGTAACTTTATTATAAGCCGAAACATATTATTTTTTCCTATTGGAACAAAACTGTAAATTCAAAAATTTTCAAAAAATTCGTAAGTATTTCTTATAATCATATCTTGATGCTGTAAAAAAAATTAACAAAATCCTATGTTTGGTTTTCCCGCTTTATACTTGGAAAAAAGTAGTTTTTTTGAGTTTTTTCAAAAACGAAAACATGAAGTTTGTTTAAAAGTTGTCAAAATACTTCTAGTCATCACATATACCTTCTCAAATTTTTTCAAATTTTTCGAATTTGGGGATTGTCTTTTGGGGGGTGCAGATCAACCTTAAAAGCTAAAGATCTTAGAAACTACCTCTGAACGCTCTCCAATTCATCAATGTATACTTGATGAAATGGGGACTAAACAACAGAGCAGTATTCAAGACCTGAGCGTACCAGAGAGAAATACAATAATTTGAATACAATAAGTGAGACATCATGACTGTTACGATAAATAAAACCAAGATTACGAAATCCTGCTTCCTTAATTTTAAGAAAATGGCAATGCACATTCCAGTAATACACCCAAATCTCGTATCTCAGTAACTGAATCCAAGAGTACATCATTAAGAACATATCTATTAGCTATTAGATTATTTATTCGACCAAATGAAATACAAGAACATTTAGTTGGATTTAAGCTTAAACCATTTTGTTTTGACCATAAACATATTATTTACATCATCTTGCAGGAGATCTCTATCTGATTTATTATTTATACAACGAAATAACTTAAGATCATCAGCAAATAGCAGGAAGTGTGAGTTTTTGATAGCCTTACCAATATCGTTAATGAACAAGTTAAAAAACAAGGGACCACAATGAGACCCTTGTGGTACACCAGAATAACAATGGAATTCTTTTGAAATATAATAGTTAATACGAACTTGCTGTGTACATCCCATCAGAAAACTTTTAATCCAATTAACAATAGGGTCACCAAACCCAGATGCATGAAGTTTGTGGACCAAAAGATTATGATTAACCTGGTCAAAGGCCTTTGAGAAATCAGTGTAAACGCTGTCAACCTGAATTTTATTCTCAAATGCACTCAACAAGTATTGTTGGTAATTGACAAGGTTTGTTATTATTGACTTACCGTTAGTTTTGGGATTGCTTATTGAATAGTTATACCCCTATAATTGTTAACACACTCGCAATTACCAGATTTATAGATAGGTGTAAGAAAACTATTTTTCCAATATTGTGGAAATACAGATGATGACAATGATAAATTGAAAATTTATTGTAAAGGTTTACAAAGGGAAAAATACAGTTCTTAATAAGTGCTGCAGATATACCATCAGGCCCTGAAGAATATATAGTTTTTAAACTCATAATCCCCTCGAAAACATCAGTCAGACTAAACTTCAGAGTCTGAAAATTCATACTACAGTCGAATTATCATTAGGCCACTATCATTATATGTACCTGAAAAATAACTGGCAAAAAGATTGACTATTTCATCACCATTCTGAGCTATTACATCCCCACCTTTATTAGACATTACATTAGGATAAGCACTAGACCCATTTGTAGTACTAACATACCTCCAAAAAGAGTGGGGATTACTTGAAAGATTTGCTTGAATATTCTCTAAATAGTTCTTATAACATACTGCTTGTAATGATTTACATCTTTCCCTTAACACCGAAAATTCCTAATATGAGTTGCCTGATGCTTTAAAATTCCTGTGAGCTATTTTTTTCTGTATGACAAGCTCAATTAATTCTCGCGAAAACCAAACTGGAAAGTTTAATGATTTAAACTGTTTGATAGGAACAAACATATTGATGGCATCATAAAATATGGTAAAAATTTTCTAAGCAGCAATTTATATCCGATTCATCTAATTCCTTGTTTCAAGGAATTGGGGCTAATATTCATTTAAAACTTGATAATTACATTTATCATCTGAACAGTCATCTTAAGCCCCCGAACTTATGTCAAGGTCTTGCAGCCACTATTGGGGGCTGCAAGAGTACATAGGTGTTATCTTACTAAACTTATATAAAAAGTTTCTAGTGCATAAATGTTAGTAAAATCAGAATTATGGCTCTTAACAAAAACAAGCATTTGTAAAGCTTTGAACATATACTCACTAGAGTCAGTATTTCTATTACTTTCAATGCTCTGAGCGTGAGCTGTGTACTGACAGAGAGAGCGAATAAAACTACATGGTGTCTCTCTTGCTCCTCGTATCTAGGGTTCAGATTTTGTACAGGAAAGTATAGGAATTTGAGACCAATTTGATTTGAGAGACATAGCATGTAGTTTTATTTGCTTTCTCTCTTGCGATACTCCTCTCGTGCTCAGAGTGTGAATACTGACTCTGATTAATATAGGTTCGAAATGCCTTTGTATATGTTCTCCAAATGTTAATTTTGAGATGAAATTCATTCCCAAATCAGAGTTAACTTTTTTAAGTTTTTCCTGATATAGTATCTATTATCTGATTGATATAGTATCTATTATTAGGGGAATAGAACTTCTTGAAAACTGTACATGTTTGCATTTATTAATATTAGATTTTTGCTAATAAGGGCCTCTAGGACAAAAAGCTATAAAATGACTGTAAAATAAGTCAGGATTCTTAGTTGACAGTAAATTTTGATAACTATTCTACACATCAGCATGTAACCTTACTATTGTGTGAAAAGTTGAAGCATATACCTAGTGGGTTGAGCGTGGTAACAATTTCAGACTGATTCACCAAATAGTTTAAATGTTATGTAAATTGTTTTTCTCAAATAACTTTCTTGCATTATTATAAAACAAAAAAAAAATAGTTACAATAATTCTAAAGTTATGTTTTGAAAGGGTTATTGAAATAAATAAAAAAACATTAAAGAAAGATTATTTTTATTGGAATTAGAATTACATACATCACATACAATTAGAATACATTTTTTGGCTTTTGGCCACTGATATACTCTTTTTTCATATTCGAAAGGTTGTACACATTCTATTAGTCTTACAAAAGTTCATGAACCTAACTCACTCATTTGGTTATAAACGAAACTATAAAATCCGACATTAAGTACTGAAAACATTTAATTGTCTGCAGTGCGTTTTTATAGCAAGACAGTCAAACTAGTTTTTGCATTAGTAAAATAGTTGGGAAGTTTCCGTAACAGAAGAATTTTTACAGGAGGGGGGTGTTAACCCACTGCCCAACCCCCAACCTGGAGGACCAGTTCACCCGCTCTTGTCGTCAGTTGCCGACCCAACCTTCCACCCGGGTTGGATACCGAATGTCCAGTTGGGTTGCTCGGTTTAATAGGGGACACCAACGTGAAGGTGAGAGTCGGATTTGAGTAGAAGAGGCTAAGTGGAGTGCAATCTCTGATCGAAGCATTTCGATCACTAAGGGCGTCTGCACTGAGAATGGGATTAAAAATAAACGCACAGAAAACCAAGTATATGTATTGTACTAGATCAGACAACCAGATACCTAGACTATTAATTGATGATCTGGAACTGGAAGGTGTGGACTCCTTCGTCTACCTGGGCTCGCTGCTGACCAAAGACAACGATGTCAGCGAAGAAATTAAAAGAAGAATAGTGCTTACCAATAAGTGCTATTATGGCTCGAGGAAACAGATGGCCCCAAAACTACCCAGAAAAATTAAAGTTACCATATATAAAACACTAATAAGGCCAGTGTTAACATACGGGTCAGAAACATGGTCACTTACACAGAACGACCAAGAATAGCTTAAACGTTTCGAGAGAAAAATTCTAAGGAAAATATATGGAGGAATCCAAGAACAGGGTTTGTGGCGTAAGCGCTACAACTTTGAGTTATAACGTTGAACTGACGTTGTAAAATGTATTAAATTAGCACGCCTTCGATGGATAGGACATGTAATTAGGCGAGATGAAGATGCAACAATCAGAAAAAATTTCGACCGAAGAGGACCAGTGTGAAGACGAGCCAGAGGAAGACCAAAACTTGGGTATCAAGATAACATAGAGGACGATCTAAAATCCATCAGAATTAAAGCATGGAGAAGAGTTGCCAGAGACAGGGGCGAATGGAAGATTCTTCTGAAGAAGGCTTTGGCTCATAACGAGCTGTAATGCCACTGACGATGAAAATAATCGGGAATCTTTATTGTTTTTCTTATAACAGTGATTTTTAATACTTCATATTGAATTCAGTATGAAAATAAAATATTTAATGTTTTGAGGATTAATTTTTTTTTGGGCACGCGCATTTCCAAGATTTTGTGCAATTTTGAAACATTCCTAATAAAGCTATTTTGTAGTCCATCTCACCTTGATTTATAGTACAGGCTCTTGTGGTCAACAATACCACATTTCATCACATTTTTTTGTTATAAACTATGAACTATAACAATTAAATATAGCTGACTAGATTTTACCTTACGAAATTCAAAAATCTAGGGGTCAGGTAAAATGAATACAGCGCTTTCAAAGAACCCTTTCACATATCGTGACCTTTTCACTTAATAAAGAAGGGTAGTCAGAATCTCGACGTAATAATGTTGATCGACTGACCTTTGGGAACCCAGTGAAGACAAATAGGTTTGATAGACAAATACATTTTTAGGGAGGATCCTTTTCGGTTATTTCATGACACTCCTTAAATTTTTTAACACACTTAAAAACTTGAATTTGTGGTAAATGTGATCATATTTTTTTGACAAAACTCTAGTATAAAATCTTAAAATCTCTATTCCCTAGATATCCCTAACTCAGCTGTAAGAGATAAGTTACGTCCAAAAACGTCTTGATCATGCACAGTAAAGAAATGTGCATACACTAGGTATGATAAAGTTATCCTAGTACTGTTTTTGGAAATCCGAGTGCAGTTTACTCGCTACATGCAAATATACAGGATGTATCAGGAAAACTAGGTTTTAATTAAAGGAATACAGTTGCTACATTTTCGTTTTCGAGTACATTTTTAAAACTCGCTAGATATCCCTCTTCAGTTTCTTCTTGTGGTGCCTATCTGTTTAGGATATTAGTGATCCTCTTGGTCATTTTTATCACTCTAATATAGTCTTATTAACTTCATCTAGTACTTCCAGCTCTTCTTGTATAATGTCCGATTACTCAGTGCCTAATTAGAGTTTCTTGTGTATATGATTTTGTATTTTGTCTTTCAGGTTTTCATTATGGTTAGTGTTGCCCAAAATCTGTCTTGGTCTTGCAGTCTTGGTCTTGTTCTTGCGTTTTTGCAAGACCAAGACCAAGACCGCCTAATTTTAGCAAGACCAAGACCAAGACTGACCGTGCAAGATTTAAGCAAGAACAAGACTAAGCCTGCGAGACTCTTGCGTCTTGCAGTTAGGACTGAATGTGGTTTTAGCAAGTATAGTAGTTCGGGTATAGGCTTAAAGACTCAATGAGACGCAAAAAAATGTAATAAAAATTTGAAAAACTGAACTAATGCGTATTTCAAACAATACCATAAACATACATACCGAATCAAAATATTCATTAAAAAAACATATTTGACACGTGCTACGTGCTCAGAGGTCGAGATTACAAAATTAAATATTTTGTAAATTCTTTTCCAGCACACGACTTCTTCGCTCTGAAATTAATTGTTCATATTTTGAGTATAGCCGCCCTCTAATCATAAAAATAATCTTCTTGCATTGCGACGCCGACAGTAATATCGTATTCCCATTATAATTTAGTCAGAAGGAATCTAAATAAACAAATCTTATCGGCCTAAGACTATAAATTGTTTCTGCTGAGTGTGCGATGAGATCATTCGGTTAAACAAAATTTGCTGAAAGAGCGCGAAAGTAACGAGACAAATTAATAACATATAATGCCGCCTACCGTAACAAAATACCGAAGTATTTAGAATAACGAAGTAACGATATATAATTCTCGGTTTGTTATTAGATACTTAAAGGTGGGTACACATATGCTCCGAATACCGTCTCGAACCCCGTCGCGTACAGCGACGCGATCAACAGAAGTTCGCGACGTTGTTACAGGGGGCATTGAAATAAGTAACGAACCGAACACCGCTCCGTACTTTGTACCAAACATTTTAGCGTTCCAGCATTAATTGAGTTAAATTTGCATGTGCAAGATGCAAGATTTTCTCTCCGTAATCCAGATAGAAGATTGGTCATTTTTTTTTACACTCATCCACTGTAATTTGCATTTTAGAAGCAATCTCTTCCCATGCATCGTTTTTTTTATTTTATTGTAGTATCTGGGATTATTTGTATCCCATAATATCTCTTTTTCCCGATAATTTTCGATTAAGAGTAAACTATTCTCTTCCGTCCATTCCATCTTGATGCACTCAACTTGAAAAACACCTTCAACCTTCAAAATAACAGACTGACTATTTTGAATGACTGGAGATTCGATAAAAGATTCGCAAGGTAGTCCAAACATGAATTCGCGGTGTACATTATCGCGCTCAAATTTCTTTTGATGCGAAGGCATTTTACCGACAACCGATGGATCGCTTCGATGTACGTTGTTGACGCGTCGAGGTACGGTACGCGGTTGCATGACTCCGTCCACACTTGAGAACGCGACGGGGTTCGAGACGGCATTCGGAGCATATGTGTACCCACCTTAAGGTATTGGATAGTAACGAACATAAAGTAACTAGTAGTATCGTAGTTACTTTTTCGACATTACTTGGCTTCATTCCCAATTGAGCTTTTCTTTGAGTTTAATGTAATAATTGTTTTTCATCTAATCCTTTTTGTTCCCGAAGTGACAAATTTACAATTTGACATGAGGGACAAAGATTCAAATAATTCTAGTCGGAATAGTGAGCGTTGGGGTTATAGATCTAAAAGACCTAAAAGCAAATTTGATGAGTTTTTCGAAATAATTCATGTATCGCTGTAAAATGAACAACAGAAACACGTCAGGTTTAAGGAAGCATCTAATATCTTTTCACAAAAAGGAATTACAAATATTTCTTCCTGAAAAACCAAAATTCGGTAGAGATATCACAAGCATTTTAATAACCGCTGGTAAAAGTGGACATGTAAAAAAATATACTTATTACCAACTACATATATCATATACCTACTACTTTATTTTGGTAAATTAATGTATTTATTAAGTAGGTATCTCCTTAATTTAAAAGAATTTCTTTTGATTGTCATTGCTTTTTACCTATTCTTTATTTTAAGTTAGTTTTTTATATAAAAGTAGAGATACGATTTCTAAAAACATTTATTTTGCTTTAATAAGTGGATTATAGTTTGTTATCTTATCACCTAAAAAATCTGTGCCCTAGATACATGTATGTGGATTTTTTGCCCATCATGTCCATCAATCTCTTTCTAGGCAGATAATGTTCTTTAAAATACAGGCATGCTTATGTCATTAATTTGTTTTTTTTTGTGTTTTAACCATGTTTTAGCACATTTAAGCTTAGTAAATGCAAACGTTTATTAAGAAACAGATTGACTTCTGTGGGGCATGGTAGATAGCTGAGTTAGTTAGAGCATAGGCACGGTAAGCTTAGATCGTGGCTTCAAACCCCACCTGATTTCAGTTGTTTAGACATTTATTAATTTGGTTGGTCTTTATTATGGCTATGTTAATTCAAGCTTAAAATGTACTTACTCCGTTACGTTGTTCTAAGATCTAAAGTAACGTTTAATAAATAGCAATAGGCTAGTGGGTAACTGCAAGACTTGCAAGACTCTTGCTGCAAGACCAAGACGAAGACTGCCTAAGTCTCGTCTTGTTCTTGCATTTGGGCAACACTAAGTATGGTCTGATTTAATATGAACTTCACGATATGTTTTTATTGAGTGCATAAACTTTCGGAACATCTTGATATTTGGTTCTTAACAATATGTTTACGGTTATCTTTTGGCTATTTCGACGTCTATAATCTTCTGTGGTAAATTTAAAAAAAGGTATTTGTAACTAGAAATTGCTCTTCCATTTCAAATTCTACCAGTCGATAGCCTTGTTTGTTGCGCTCTCGAAACATAACGGTTCTACGCATTCTTTACGTTTTTCGTTACAAATGATTTTCGCTTTAAAGTCTCTTACTATGATTTAATACAGTGATATAATGTGGCAATCTAGGTTTCACAATTCAGCTGTAATTACTAACATCTCGCAAATTGTCCCGGAATTAATCAAATTAACTCTTCAAAAAGTGAACTTTCAGGTTCATCAAATATTCTATTTTTTAAACCTTGTTTAAAATGTTAGCTACAATAGAAACATTCTGGGGTTTTTTTAGTTCTCAAGAACTTTTGAACGACTTCTTTGACTGATAGCCACGCTTTATTTAAAGTTAACGCCAAATATCATTGTTCTAATGTCAGTCCAACGAAATCGCCTTCTTTTAGTTTAACTTCTAAAAACTATTGGTCGAGATAGTTGAAACATGTTTAAAAGTTTTTTCATCGTTGGCGTGTGTAATCTGTAATAAATAAAAGCCCCATATAATTACCTGCAGGAAACATATAGGCGTTAGAGGCTTACACTGGTCAAATACCTGGAAAAGCCAGAGTTTCCAAATAGGGTCAATTTTTGCCTATTTTCATGAGGTACAAATAAATCTTTGCTTAAATCGATAAATTATTTATTTCAGGCTGTGCGAATAAAGAAATTACAGATGTAGAAGATGGAGAAGTAACATCTGAAACCGATTCACCTGAACCAATAATTCAAATCAGTTTTAGCACTAAAAGCATCAGTAATGTGTACAAACAGAAGATTTTGGACTTCATAAGTTCTTGTACTGAGCTAAAGATATTTAAACAAGACGATCTCTCTATTACTGTAAAACCTGAAGAAGGAAAAGTAAATAGCGACTGGATTACTTTAGATGAGACTGGTATAAACAACACTATTGTTGAATCTTGCACTCAGGAAATTAATAAAGTAGAAGAGTCAACGTCACGTAGCCCACCGAAAAAGAAAAAGCGAAAAAAGGCGAAGAAAGACAAAGACTTGTTTGTGTTAGATACAGAGCCATCTCAAGAACAGATCCATACCACGAAATATTCCAGTAAATTTCAAATAGATATTACTAAGGAGAAGGAGAATGATGAAAAGAAAGTCAGAATTTCTGCTCAGACTTGCTTTAATTGTGACCAAGGACATGCTCTTAAGGATTGTCCATTACCGAAAAATTATAATATAATCAACATGAAGAGACAGCAGATGAAAATGATGAAGGAAAAACAGTCAGCGTAAGTTTTTTTTATTTTTTTTTAAGTTAGATTTATCCTTAGGATTGCTTTGTTTTAATAATAATAATTTTTATTAAGGGACTTAATAAAACATTTTCAACAAATACATAACAAATCAACTAAATAACACTGAGTATGAATAAACATAAAACATACAAGTTTCGTCCATCTGCAATATGATATACCATCATATAGAATATTCTAAAATAATTCAATGTACTATCAATATTGTAATTAACATTTTTGACATCCAAAACACTATTCCATTTAAAATTACATATATAACTAGAATTGATTCTAATGATAAATTTAAATTTAATTTCCATCAAATATTAGTCCTAAGTATAAAAAAATCGTAGATTACGTCATTACGCCGTCACTGATGATGTGATAGTCATTCAAAAATTAAAATTGACGTGTTTTATGATTTTTGTTAACACTTTCACTGCTGATGTCACGCTTGCGTCACTTTAAGTTATTTTGCCAGGTGCTGACGACATACTTGCGTGACATCTGACCAGTTAAATTTAACAGAGCACTTTAAATACAGCGTATGCAGTAGATAGCTCACATCTTCTTAGCGTGTTACTAAGGCACAAAGTATTTAAAATATGTTTGCCGTTTTCAGAATTTCCCAATGAGACGGCATTCGGCATTCGGACATGCTAGAGTAGGGGATACAAATTCCGCGGTCAAGTCAGACACGCGTTCAAAGAATTCGAGCAGTGTGATTGTATTGTTGCAATTGTTGCAGTAGAAGGTTGGTTCTTATTTATTTTGTTACGTTCACGTATAGACCGTTTTGTCTTTAAATTACGGACTGTATACCGGGACCTTCAAAATGTAAAAAACGTAAAGTACTGACTACTGGTGAAAAATCCTAATAAACTAAGTGAAAGTGGGATGTTAGGTTAGCTCTGTTATATGAATCTACTGATGAGGAGGACTTATTCAGTAATCATTCTATTGGCAGTAACACTGATTCTGATTTCGAGGGCGTTTCTTCTGAATTCGAGGAGTATTCAGACGATGATAAGAGAGTAAGTTTTTATATTTTATGTGATAACATTATTAATTTTTTTTTATTGTTACAGTAAATGAAATGCCGATTCAAATCCAAGATGACGTTCCTAAATCCCAACGAAAACGAAACTGTGTTAGAACACTCACTTCCTGACTGGACAAATATTCCTATGAATATGTAAGATTTTATATTTTCGAAAACAAATGAACTTTTGGTTCAACCAGGTGTCAATGACCCAATCGATTATTTTAAAATGATATTTGATAACATTTTGGATTTAATCGTTAGCCAAATCAACTTGTATGCAGAAGAGATATTCCTTTCTAAACATATACGAGAAAAATCAAGAATTACAAAGTGGAAGCCAGTTTCACGAGAAGAAATGTTAAAATTTGTTGCACTATTGATTCACACTGGAACCATCAAATTCATATTCACCATCAATAGACTCAATGATTACTGGAAATCTCATCCATTATTTAATTTAAAATGTTTTTCGGAGCATATGAGTAGGGATTGTTTCCTTATCATAATGAGGTGCTTACATTTTGCTATAAACACAGCCAGTGGAGAAGAAGTTCAAGATCGATTGTACAAAGTACGACCTATAATAACGTTCTTCAATAATAAAATGGGTGCTGTTTATTATCCTGGAAAAAACCTTTCACTTGATGAGTCAATAGTCACTATGAGAACAAGCGTCATAAATACGAGATAAAACTCTATATTCTTACAGAGCCAAGTGGTTTAGTTCTAAAATCTTTAGTCTACACTGGAGCCCTGGATGATGCCGGTGGAAAAGGCCACACAACAAAAGTAGTTTTACAGCTACTTCAGGAATATTTGGACCAAGGACATAGTGTATACATGGACAATTTTTATAATTCCTATGAACTAGGTAAAATATTAACAAATCGAAGTACTTACTGCACTGGAACACTAAATATGAGAAGAAAGCATAATCCCAAAGACGTTATTGAAAAAAAAAACTAAAAAAAGGTGAGCGAATTGCTTGTTTTCCTGATAATATTTTAGTTGGTAAATGGAAGGACAAACGTGACGTTCTTTATATCTCTATTGAATTTGGAAATGAAATGGAATTTGTTGATAGAAGGAATAGACCCAGAGGAAAACCTACTGCATTTTTAATTATAATAAGCATATGGGGGGTGTCGATCGGCAAGACCAACTAAACTCTTACTACCCCTGTGAAAGAAAATCATTAAGGTGGTACAAGAAGTTGGGCATACATTACATACACTTGATGCTAATCAAGCATTAATAATGCAGCGTACTTGCTACATAAACAATTTGTTTTACGTCCGATGAGCCTTTATGACTACCGACTGTCAGTTTTGGAAAAGCTATTAAACATTGGGATGAATAACAAGCTGAGGCCGACAATTAAAACAGTCCACATTATTACCAAAATTTTGGCCAAAGACAAACAAGGAAAAACAGTAAGAAAGCGATGTAGAGTGTGCTCTGGCAAGAAAATCCGTAAAATGACGCTTTACCACTGCCAACAATGTACAGAAGAGCCCGGATTATGCATCGAATGTTTTAACGATTACCATCAATAGTGCAACATTTTGTGGTATACATATAAACAAATTACGTAGTTATGTATATTATGAATTTAAAGTTTTTTTTATTGTTCATCTAGTGTTTTTATTACTTTTTGTTTTGTTTTTAATTGTTTTTACTTAGTTTTCTTAAAATTCTAAATAATATAAATAATATAATTATATAAAAAAATAAATCTTCAATAAACTTTTAAAGTAGTAAAAAATATATTGACAAGCATGCGTGTCAGTCAGCACATGGCAAAAAATTTATACCTAGGTGCGTCCGACACGCATGCGTGACATTGATAAAAAAACAACCAAACTCTTTATATATGGGCTTCAGTTTAGTACTAAAGCAATTATAAAGCCCAAAATCTTAAAATTTTTAGAAAAAAAAATGCCGCACCCGGCAACTCATCTATCATAGAAGTCAGCAGCGAAAGTGTTAAAGTTTTCTGTTTCTGAAACAATGAATTTATTGCATACTTTTGTATCATACTGTATAATAAAGGATTACATATCATCCATTCTGTCTGTGTCGCTATTGGGAATTCGGGAAAATAGCCATCTGATTGGTGTATCTTAATTTATAGTCCACTACACAAAAAAAGAGCCACTACCAGATGTGAAAACTGTCGTACATGGTCACTAATAACACATGCCAGTCAAATCTTGTTGCATATCATCAAAACCAGATTAAAAACTTACCTACATTATCAAATACCGCAGGAACAAGTGGAGTTTGTAAAGGGAAAAGGTACACATGAGCAGATTCTGAACCTGATATAACTCATTTAAAAGTCGAGATTATTTCAAGTACTTATAATAATATGCTTCGTTGACTACCAGAAGGCGTTCGATTGTAGAAGCTGGATAAATCTTAGGTCCATTTTAGGCGCCCACGCGGCTAGTGCATTAAAATCTGTATTAGACCAATATGACAACAGTACGAGCAGAGCCAATTCACAACAGAGAGAGGGTTTAGACAAGGATGTGTTTTGTTCTTTGACTTATTTAATATTTAAGGTAAACATGTAATGAGGATGGCTTTAGAAGGATAGGTCTAGGATAGAAGGAAAATAAATAAACAATATAAGATAGATCTCGGAAAGATTAGGTTACACATTAAGGAAAAGCATAATGAATAAACAAAATGATACTGTTATTTTGTGTTTTTGTTGCTCTGACTAATGATAATAAACAATCGTCAATGTCAGTTTTATCTAAAACGAGCAGAGACATTATGTTATATAACCATTCAATTTTCAATTGAAGTTTTCTGAAAAGTTCGTTGGATTATACAGACAAAGAATATGTGGTCTAGGTCTTCGATTTTGTAATAAATTCACAAACAAAAGTCACTGAAACAATACACAACGTAAAAATCCATGACTATCCAGTATCAGAAAATTTATATTATTTCAGTTTTAAATACAACCTATGTATTTCTTACTTGGCAAATTCTTGTCATTTCCTTTAACGGTAATTTCCTTCCATATTAGTACGCACATAAATACAATTACTGAAATTTTATTAGCCATTTTATTTGTCTGACACTACATAAAACAATGTTGAACAATTTGGAAGTTCCTTTGTATACTTCTACTACTACTCAATCAGTGCTTTTTTATTAATGTTAAACCTAAATATTTTAGTTTTGTAGATAGTAATGATTTTTAAAAAGAATTTTGGAAAATACGTTTTATGATAATAAAATGTGGCGGTTGGTGACAGACCTTATCAAATGATTACTGAATGTTTAAGAATGCTACAGAACAAAAAATGTTATGTTCTAAACCATCTCTAATTAAATTTGCTATTCTACTGCACTGCGGAATTGCGTTGTTTTTCCTTAAATTGATGATTTGGTATTAGACCTTTTTCGGAAGTTTTGGAAGTCAAACGTTTGAACCAAATTGTTTTAATTTTCTAGATAACAATGTTTTTTGAAAACGTATTTGGGAAAATATTTTATATAGTGTCTTTAATAATGTTCTATTTTTTGAAATTTTTAAATTTATAGCAACCCACTAAAAAAAAAACGAAAAAATTATGTTTTTAAGGGTAGAAGGTGGATAGAAGGGGGCGGAGGGTTAAAATTGCGCTGTCTTATTTTTTAATCACGTAGAACGTAAAAAATGAATTCTAGGATTAAGGGCATTTTTCCAATATTAACGGGGGGTACCCTTTGTCGAAAAGAGTCCAGCAATGTGGTTAAAGTAAATCGCAGGTTTTTCTGAATTTTGTCATCAACTTTTTCCGTCATAAGAGATGGCCTCCCATTCCGTTCTTTATTGTGCACACTGGTTCTTTCTTAGTTGAACATAAAGCATCATTTCCTTACTGAAGGTTCGTTCATAACAGCCTTTATATTCCTATAAATGCAGATAGGGCAAACATCCTTTATCTGCCTATAAATGCAGTGTGTACAGAATCACATTGCGTACTTTACATTTGGCGGGATTTTCAATGGACACCACCCTTTCAAAATGTATAGAACAAAAAGACTTGGTTCACACTGATGCGTTAGACATGGTGCGCATGAAGTCGCGGAGGTGAAGGATCGGCACCGGGCGTGATGCTCAATCGTTCTTTACTTTCTGGACGACCATAGTACTTGGTTGGTTTCTCATTTTAGTTCATTTTGCAGAATATCTCTATAGTTCAGATTTTTTATAATAGGTCGCATACAGTTAAATGAGTTAAATAACTAATTTTAGTACATTACTGGCAAATAACTCTTCAAGATAGCTTAAACGTAACTTCTTTAAATTTGTGTTTTAAGAAAGCAAGAAATTACGATTTTTTCGATTACTCGAAAAAGCTTCTTTAATTTGTAAAATTTTATTTAAACTATCTAGAATGCCATTTATTGCACAAAATCCGATTTTCAGTCGATACCACCTCGAAGAAGAACAGAAATACTCCCACTTAAGACCCGGTAAAATATCAGATAAACTACGAGAGGCTCTAGGCATAAAACGTAACCAGTTACCTTCTTATATATATCAAATGAGGGGACACGGCTATCCCCCCGGATGGTTGGAGGAAGCCAAATTTGTATACTCCAATTTGACGATGTTTGACAGCGACGGGAATAACGTACGACCGAAGAACGTTAAGAAGAATCAAGGTCTCGACACCGAGAAGATTATAGAATATCCAGGATTCAACGTACCGATGGAAAAGCATTGTAAAGATGTAAGTGTTTTAATTAACTTTTTATTATCAATTGTTAAATTATACTCCGTTTGAAAATTCTTGATAGCACTGTTGAATAACAAAGGTTCATGTAAAATTTAATTTAATTTTTAATAGTTGTAATTGCAAAGGACACGATACTGTCAGCCGAACAGCGCATGTCTTAAGAGCTACTAAATAAGCTATGGTCACAAAATGTGCTTTTCAGCAATAAGGATGTAGATACTAGTGAGTGGACATCATTCAAATAAAGGAATTATAGTACAGTGGTTCTTTTGTTGTGCCAACTTTTATGACACATCTGATAATTCTTAATGTAATGTCACAAAACAAGATTAGTTGAAATTTTCTTGTTTCAAATTATTTTTTATAAATTCTTATACAAAACGTTACATAACATACATAAAGATGTTGATGTTTATATTTGTTCTGTTTTGGACAGTCGTGTACAAAAACCTGCCATATAATAAAACCATAACATAATAATCTGCCATATAAACTGTGCTGTCATACTGTTAGTATTATACATTTCCAAATGGATCATCGTAACCATTTAAGTTAATTATATTTTTGAAGGAATATCGACAGCATCGTGTACCACCGTATTCAGATCAATTTAGTAAAGCAGCGATGATTGAGTTCTTTGAGAAAGAATATTCAAAACAACAGGATGACTTTGAAACTCAAGATATGGATGTGGACGACGAAGAAAATGATACGGCGGTAAGTTACTCATCTAATTTTTTTACTATTTGTATATTTGCTGCCTAAAAAATGTGGATGCATATTTCATATAACAGATAATTGAACATTCGTAAAGGATGGTTATAAGATTTTTCAGATAAAAACTGCCATCTCGAATAGGTGGCGTAGTCATGTGGCCTCACGTATAGTTTTCGTACATGACTTCTTCTTTTTTGCGTATTAGGATGAGTAACTTGTCTTTGCGTTCTCTGGGTATTTTATTTGTTCTCCATGCGTCTCTCATTATTCCCAGCAACCATTTCTTTCCTCCCTCGCTTATCCACTTTCTCATTGTTTGATCAAAGTATATTATTATATTGCATAAATCGAAGCTATTCCATGAGAAATGTTCAAAATTTCCCTAGAAGAATCAGCTGTGATAGCAACATTATTGGATGAAGAAAAAAAAGTTTTTTTATTGGTTGAAAATATGAATTCGCACTTGATATTCGCATGATATTCGCGTTCCTATTTCAACCTGTTGTGTAGTTTGAAGCTAGTGTGTTAGGAAATCCGGCGCCGGCGTGAAGGTAGAAATCCCTTTTTGACTCATTCTGTGAAAACAAACTTAACTTCTTCTTCTTATGGTGCCGTGCACCTATAGTGCGTTGTCGAATTATCTTAAGGTCAGACGTCTGTCTTTTGCGGCATGCAAAAGTTCGCCAGTGTTAGTTACGCCTGTCCAGTTCTTTATATTTCGCAGCCACGACATTTGTTTGCGACCTACTCCTCTCTTGCCCTCAATCTTTCCGTGGATAATTAGTTGAGGGATTGCGTATTTTTCGCCTCTCAGGATGTGGCCCAGGTATCCAATCTTTCGTGCCTTGATCAAGCTGTTCGGATTTGATCCAAAACTGGCAACAGCGCCCTCGCGTCCTACCCCTAACCACCCTTTGTTACTGACCAAAAATTTGACGATACGAAAGATTGCATACAATTCTCTCCCTTGTACGTTCAACTCTCCGAGAAGACGCATCGCTCAGAACCATCCGATCACGTCTTAACAATAATAACTGTAAGTGATAATATTTATTAATCAAGCAAGCAACGAGCAAATAAATAGTAACTAGTATATTGTTTATCAAACAATTAAGGGTATACTATTGATAATCAAAATACATTTCTACTGAGCAAGAGCAGTTTTAATTAAATCCATGTAACAAAAAGAACCACCGGTTAATGGAAATATACCAAATCGAAGGCTAATCTGAAGTAATTATATCTTATAATTACTTGTACCCAGCCGAAGTATTTATTCGGCCCACTTGGACGGTGCAGAGGAACCCAGCCCGTTCCATGGTCCTTCTCCCATATGTTATAAACTAGGATTTATATAAATAACAAATTCAACACAAATATATTTAAAATATATTATATTCTACAAATTGCTACGTCGCGTCATTGGCTGTGTGAGAATTCACGGCATCAGGTACACCGCTCATCACTGCAGGTACAGAAAAAGTTCTTTCTTCCCACGTGCTCACAGAATAATTTCGATACTAAGAAAGACACTATTGTTTCGCATAAAATAAAAATTTGAATAATAATTACTTTAAGAAATTCTTTGTAATAATTAGTTTTAAGAATTAAAAACATTTATTTGCTCAAGCGAAAAACTTATTATTATTTATCTTTGAAATTTCACTAAATAAATACTTTTAATATTTTTACACATCATAAATATTATACTTACCGATTTCACAGTGCCTCCATATATTTAACGATTTTATATATACTACACATATTCCACAACACATTTAAATATTCATTTATTGATATTTCTATTGATTTGTTTGTATTGTATTGTTTTTCTTTCAGGGCGCTTATAAAAGTTGTGCTATATCTAACGCGGCAGTGTTTTCGCAAGTGAATTTAAGGTGTTTTTAGTGATTGCATATCATAATTGTTTAGATTTAAAACCTATATTTAATAATGGAGGCACTGAAGAAACAACGAGCAACGGCAAAGTCGGCTTTAACGCGAGCATATAATTGGTGTGATCAATTTTTACATTCTCAACTAACTATAACAGAATTACAACTAAGAGAAGAATCAATAATTAAACATTTTGAACGTTATAATGTTATACAAGATAACATAGAACAAGCCACTGACGATGCCGATGCTCTTGAAAATCGTGATCTTATGGAAAAACATTATTTTAAATATTTAACTTTATTACGCGAAAAGTGCAAATCTCTCGTAGAGTCAAATCTACCCAGTCTTACCACTCAAACTCCCACTGTTACACAAACCACGCCTACTAATGTAAAACTACCCCAATTATCACTTCAAATCTTCTCAGGCAACTACGATGAATGGATATCATTTTATCAACTCTTTACCTCTTTAATCATTGATAACCCCTCTCTGACAAATATTCAACGGTTTATATACCTAAAATCTTCTCTAAAAAATGAAGCTCTCGCCTTAATTGACTCTCTCGAATTAACCCACGAAAACTTTACCATTGCTCTTGACCTCTTGGAAAAACGATACTCTAATAACTTAAATATAATCAACGCACACTTAAAATCCATTTTGGACTACCCCACTCTCACTAAGGTTAATGCCCAAACACTCAGAGACTTCGTAACTACAATAAGAAAACACATTCAATCTTTAAAAAACTTAAACATTCCAGTAAACACTTGGGATATCATCTTAGTTTATATTTTGTCAAGAAAAATTGACTATAACTCCAAAAAACAATACGGAGAAAAAAGAATTAAATCAGATTTACCCACATTAGACGAGTTTCTAGACATTTTAGAAGATAGGTGCAATTTATTAGGTGATTTAAGTGACTCACGTGTCTATAAAACGGAAAAACCTTCTCCGAAATTCTCTCGCACTACTTCTCTTCACACCAATGTTACCTACAATAATTCTTCCACTTCTAAATGCATATACTGTAATGACTTGTCTCATAAAATATATCGTTGTCCACGTTTCTCATCTCTTCCACACTCTGATAAATTAAATTTTACACATTCTCAACACATGTGCACAAACTGCTTGGGCACAGGACATTCTTACAATGAATGCATCTCTAAAACTTGCTCGATTTGTTCTAAAAAACATCACACTCTCTTGCACTTACGCAAAACCCTCAACACTAACTTCTCGCATCCATCTCACAATCCAGGCACATCTCAAGGCCAAAGAACTACCTATCCTCAAGGCAATCAACATAATTGGAGAGCCAATTCAAATCAAACACATTCTGATGCCAACTCCAGAAAACATAATTATCATCAAACTCAAGAAAAATCAAACCCTAATTTAAATTCTAATAAAAATCATACAGAATTCGACGACATGCCATCCTCCTCTGGCAATAACATCCACCCCGAGTCTGTCACAGCGGTATCTCTAGATACCACAGGCGACCTTACATTCTCCGCTAAACCTTGTAATGTTCTATTAGCAACAATTAAAATATCTATTAAATCAAAATCAGGACATATGATAACAGCCAAGGCCCTTCTCGATAATGCTAGTCAAAGTAGCTTTATGTCAAGGAATCTCTTTGAAAAAATTAGCTGTAAAACCCTCCAACAACCACTTCAAATTTCTGGAATTGCCCAGAGCTCAATCATGTCTAACATAATGGCAAATCTTACAATTTTCTCTACTAATGATAAAAGCAATAAACTTAACATGTCTTGTTACGTACTCGATAGAATAACTACCCCACTACCGCAGACACATATACCCCTAGAATTGCTCGAAATACCACACAACATTTCCTTAGCCGACAGTGAGTTCTTTTCAACTTCAAGCATTGACATTTTGATAGGTGCTGACAAATACTACGAACTCATTACCGATGGCATTGTAAGATTAGGAAAAAATCTCCCTGTACTTCAAAACACCTTTTTTGGTTGGATTGTCGCTGGTAGTGTACCTCATAATCATCTACAAAATAAAAGAGTATCCTTATTTACTCAAACTTCTAATGTTATCTCCGAAAACACTTCTTCCCTTAACTCGCTTCTTCCTAAATTCTGGGAAATGGAGGAAATACCCACTAAAAAACTTCTCACCCCGACTGAAGAAATTGCTGAACTTGACTTCAAGAAAAACTTTAAAATTTTAAAAATCGGACGATTCCAAGTAAATCTTCCCCTTAAATGCCCCTCAGAGCATACCAAACTAGGTGACTCTTTTCATGTCGCTAAAAAACGATTCGAAGGCTTAGAAAATAAATTTCAATTAAATCACTCTCTATTTCTTGAATACAAAAGGTTCATCGATGAATACATTACACTTAATCATGCACGATATATCCCACTCACACTATACAATAATTTATCCGAACACAAATATTTCTTGCCCCATCATTGCGTGATAAAAGAGAGCAGTACCAGCACTCGATTACACGTTGTTTTTGATGGATCTTGTAAATCCTCTTCTGGAACCTCTTTAAATGACATTATGCTCACAGGTCCACAGGTACAACCTGATTTATTTGACATCATTTGCCGTTTTAGAATACCCCAATTTGTTTGTACTGCTGATATTCAAAAAATGTACCGTCAAATAAATATCAACCCAAATCAAACCTTCCTGCAAAATATACTGTGGAGAGATGATCCCTCTAAACCACTTGAATGCATTGAACTTACTAGCGTAACGTACGGCCTCAGATCTTCAAGATCTACTCCGGCTATAAAAGAGCTTGCATCCATTAACATCCAAAAATACCCCCTCGCTTGTGAAGCCTTACTTACACAAACTTACGTAGACGACATCCTCTGTGGTGCCGAAACTGAAGCTGACCTAGAAACCACATATCACGAATTAAATACCGTTCTAGGTAGTGCTTGCATTTCAACTCACAAATGGGTTTCCAATTCCACAAGGTTCACTGAAAAATATTGTAATAATGATCAACCCACTTCATATGACATCCAAATCGAAAAAGCCTGTAATAACGTTTTAGGACTTTCATGGAACCCTTCTCCAGACACACTCTCAATCTCAGTACCTGAAGCCCCAACTAACACTCGCGTTACAAAAAGAATTGCCTTATCCACTCTAGCTAAAATGTATGACCCCTTAGGGTTGATAACTCCTGTGATTCTACATGGAAAGTTATTTATTAAGAAACTTTTCCTTGAACGAATGGACTGGGACGATATCTTGCCTCCCTCTTTGGAAAAAGAATGGACAACCTTTGTAAACAGTATACCTCACTTAAAGTCCTTAAAAATCCCACGCTGTCTATTTCTTAATAAGAAAGTCGCACACATACAAATTCATGGTTTTGCTGACAGTAGCGAAAGGGCTTATGCAGCATGCATTTACTTTCGTACTGTATACTCTGATAACACAGTTTCCTGCATACTGGTTACAGGAAAATCTCGGGTAAGCCCTATCCGGACAACTACCCTACCTAGACTTGAACTCTGTGCCATGTTACTCCTCTCAAAACTCACCAAAAGAATCATATCAATATATGAAAACAAACTGTCATTCTCTAGTGTCAATTTGTGGAGCGATTCAAGGATAGCACTATCGTGGATACAATCCCACGCATCCCGCTGGAATACCTTTGTTTCCAATCGAGTTGCTTAAATCACTGAATTGACAAATGCCTTTCAGTGGCGCCACATAAAATCTGCAGAAAATGCTGCCGACTACCCATCTCGAGGATTACTAGCCCAAAACATTTTAAAATTAGATTCATGGTGGTCAGGTCCTTCATTTCTGCAAGACCCCAATCTTAATTTCGCTCATTTTGATGAAAAAATTAACGAATGCAACTTACCAGAAGAGAGAAAAATCTCACTTCTTACCACTAAACCTACCGAAGAAAATTTTTGGCATAAAATATTTCTTAGATTTTCTAAATTTTCTAGACTAGTGCACGCAATGGCATATGTTCACAGATTTATTCACAATTCAAGATTTCCCACTAAAACTCTTATTGGTCCACTATCTGTAGATGAACTTCTCACGTCCACTAACTCAATTTGTAAAATTGTTCAATACCAACACTTCAGTTCAGAAATCTCTGAAATCCAAAATAGTAAATCACTCTCAAATAAAAACATGGTCTCACTTAGTCCATTCATAAATCACTCTGGTTTTTTATGTGTCGGTGGACGCTTAAAAAATGCAGTCATTCTAGAATATCACAAACACCCTATTTTACTTCCCTCTAAATCACATGTAGTCACTCTACTGCTTTCACACGAACATACTAGGCTTGGTCATGTCGGACCACAGGCCTTACTTTCCGGTCAGCGCTGTACGGATTCGAACTAGTGAAGGAGTCTTCATTAGGTCCATCACAATGCTATGTCCCTTGCCTCAAGATTCTTAATTTGATTGTCGTTTATTACTTTCTTCTTATTCCTGCTTACTTTCTTGTTTATATATCATAGGTCTTCTGTATCTTCTCACGTTCCAACTGAACCATTATATCTCATTCCTTTCTTATCCTTCCACCTCGTTATTATTGAATGAGACATTCAACGGCCGGGGAGTATGTTCGGATTTGATCCAAAACTGGCAACAGCGCCCTCGCGTCCTACCCCTAACCACCCTTTGTTACTGACCAAAAATTTGACGATACGAAAGATTGCATACAATTCTCTCCCTTGTACGTTCAACTCTCCAAGAAGACGCATCGCTCAGAACCATCCGATCACGTCTTAACAATAATAACTGTAAGTGATAATATTTATTAATCAAGCAAGCAACGAGCAAATAAATAGTAACTAGTATATTGTTTATCAAACAATTAAGGGTATACTATTGATAATCAAAATACATTTCTACTGAGCAAGAGCAGTTTTAATTAAATCCATGTAACAAAAAGAACCACCGCTTAATGGAAATATACCAAATCGAAGGCTAATCTGAAGTAATTATCTTATAATTACTTGTACCCAGCCGAAGTATTTATTCGGCCCACTTGGACGGTGCAGAGGAACCCAGCCCATTTCACAAGCTGAACAATTCTCTCTCAGTATTTGCTCTTCTTAGGACTTCCTCGTTTCTCGCCCTATCTGTCCATGGTATGCGGAACATTCTTCGTAAGGTCCACATTTCGAAGGCTTCCAACTTGTTACATTGTAACAAACTTAACATTTCACCTAAATTCAATAGATATGTTAGGTCCGATCTACTACTGGGTCAGGGTGTTCCTTGTTCCCGATAAGGGAGAGGCCTGTGCATACTCCAAACTGATGGTAAAAATTGACTCTTATTGAGTAGCAAGTTACTGAAACTTGGGCATGGGCTCAATTAGCTAGTTATGTATAACGAAGAAATTCTGATGATTTATATTGCACGTAGCGTCAATTACTTTTCTTTCCTCTACATTTATTTTTAATCCTTATACACTGGGTTAAATTTTTTTAACGTTTAGTATGGACTGCAAGTCTTTAATATTTTGTGTTATAATAAATATGTCTGCATACCTTAAGTTGTTTACATAGATTCCTTTTACTCATAAATTGCTTGTTCAATATTCGACTCTTTGAAACGTATATGTTGAATATATACTGGACAGAAAAGGACAAAAAATGCCGAATCCTGTTACACTCTTCTCATTATTTTTTTTTATTTAGAAAATAACCGCTTTAACCACGAAAGTCATTAGCGGGGTCAAGAAAAAACAATAGGTGTACAAAGTATAAATTTATTTACATTATATCTTACTTGCTAAGTTACATTTGTAAAGGAATTGTAAAAGAGGTTTACAGTCAGTTTGAAGTTTAAAAATGTCTTTCATATCGTTTGAATATCCAGGTATTTATTGTTTGTAAGCGTCAAATTTACTACATTATGTTAACACATGTTTTATTGTTATTGGTATCTTACACTTGCTGCTTTTTGGTGCTTGGATATGAGTAATGAGATATTCATGAGTAAGTTTGCAGTGTCCTAACCGAAGACGAGATAGGATAACTTGGCGAGATCTGTTGATTGAATGTGGGTTTCATGGACTAGTATCTCCCTTAGTTTGCTTGTAGACGTCTTCCATTTTTCTTTCCATAAATTGAGGGTAATCGATTTTAATAGATGCTTTATATCTGAGATTGATTGTTCTACCAATGAAGGTAATTTCGTAGCTGTTATTATCAACCAAAGATCAGCGTTTTCCTTTCCCTCGATTTCAGAATGAGAAGGAACCCATAGGAAAACTGTTTGTGATTCTGTTTGACGAAGACTGTCGAATATTTCTTTGGTTAATATGGCTATAGTCTTGTTTGTAAAGGTTTGATATATGAGCCTCAGTCAATTTAGTGAGGTAGATATTCATCATCATTCTGGCTTTACAACCCTGATATTATTAAAAAGTATTTGGTTTATGCTTTGAAAATGTATTTTAACTCTTGTAATATGGCATAAAGTTATCCATTTAAGATACTGTATGAACTGGGAAGCTTAAATAAAGATTTGGCATCGTTGTTTATGAATACTGCTGCTCCTACGCCTTGGGAGGACTTAGATTAATCAGTGAAGATATGGGTGTAATTTTTGTAATTCGAGACTATTTGTTTATAATTTTTATATATGAGATACAGATTGGTATCATATTTATTATATTGCGTTAATTGGGTGTTTATATGTGGGATGTTGATAATCCATGCAGGAATGCTGTGTCCCTTCATTAACCATGTTCTGGGAAAATTTTTGGAGATTTAGCTCTAATATAAAAGGTGGTGCTATTTTGAAAATTTTGTTTGAAACGATTGCAAAAAGTGTTTTTGTGAGTAAGAATTGATGAATGCGATGCTACTCTTGAGGCACATGATAAACTGAGAGTTTGTCGTTTGAAAGATGATGGTTCGCCCAGTTCGCATTATAGTCTATCTACAAGCGTTGTTCTGTGAGCTACTAGAATTATTCTTAATGCGATATTGTGTATAGTATCTAGGCATTTTAATATTGAAGGGCGAGCAGATGTATATGCAACACATCTGTAATCAATTTTCAAACGAATAAGACTTATGTATATTTTTTAGTAGCATCAGACCATCAGATCCCAAGACTTATTTGCTAACCATCTTAATAAATTTAAGGCCTTTTGGCATGAAAGAGTTAGTCTTTCGATATGATTTTTCCATGATAGACGTTCGTCGAATATCACACCCAGAAAATTTATGTGCAGTATAGTTTAGTTTCTGGTTGTATAGAAATATTATTGGTAATTGCAGTGCTGCTATGTTTTTTTTGAGTCGAATATGCAGTTTGTTTTGTTTAGGGAACATTATATCCAGACATAGACCAACGTCCAAAGGACTTTTAGCCATAGTGCTAAGATATTTCCCTTTGATAAACACGATCATGTCATCTGCTTAAACTCTAGCTACAACTGGTTTATTTATTCGCCTGTAAGATTCAGGTAGAAGTGAAGATTTGTTAGATTTGAGTATAGGAATGATTGTTGCTTTCTTCCAGATTAAGGGGAAGTCACAATTGTTCCACGTGCAATTAAAAACGTCAAGCAGGGTTTGTTGCGCGGTTTCTGGAAGATTTTTTGGAAAGATAGGTCGGATATCATCGGGGCCAGAAGAAATATCTTTTAGGGATAAGAGGGATTCCTCCATTTCTTCTTTTTTCAGTGGCTTGTTTAGGGAATTAAGGTTATTAGAACAATATTATCACTGATTATATTCCTGTTTATGTAAAGCTTATGATAATAGTCTGCGAATGCTTCTCCTATTTCTTTTATTTGATTTATTTGTTTGTTTCATAATCTAATGCTTTAATGTCATGGTAAGTTTTGTTTCCATAAATACCTTGTATCTTCTTCCATGCAGATGATAGTGTTGTGTTTCTGTTTATGCTTCGTACGAACCTCTTCCAGGATTCTTTTTTACTTTTGTTGGTTATATATCTTGCTTTTGCTCTATGTTTTTTGTATTGTATAGTTGCTGTGGTTTTTCCCTCCTAGTTTAAGCAGATTTGCTGATTTGTATTGCTTCGGCACATTCGTTATTCCATCAAGTCAAAGGTTTAAATTTTTTGATATGCTTTGTTTTCCCTATTCATCCTTCAAATCATTTATTTTGTATGTTATTCACAGTGATTTTTAAGAGATAGCTCCAGTCGGCTTTCTTTATTTTCCATTTTTGTTGGACATTTTTTCGGCTTGATAATTGTTCTTTTATATTTGAATTCGTTAATTTTATAGGAAAGTGGTCCTTGCCTAGTAGGTCATCCAGAACTGTCCATTGTAGATAAGGAATAGTTGGGCTCCATAAAGGAAGATCTATGGTTGAACTAGTATACAGTATACAGTAGCTGTATTGAATCTAGTATTGCTGCCAGCATTCAGTAGAGTTTGTTCATAGTGTTAAATACTCTTGATAGAATTCGTTCTCTTGTGTCCGTTTTCTGAGAGCTCCAATAATAATATTCTTTAAGCGTAGTTGCTACGCCGTCACTTGCAATTTGTGCGTTTCGGTTTTTAGAGAATTCATTATAGCCTTTTCATTTTGTGGACATTTTCGTTTCCGAAATGAATTTCTTTTAAACCTAATATGTCCAGAGAATGAAGGGCTAAGAGATGTTGTAGCATATTTAGACGAGTGGATAAAATCAATGGATAAATATAATTCGAATGCCCTTATGTCCCACTTCTCGGTCGAAGATATGAACTAATTCCTGACGTCGTTGAGTAAATGTTTTATTGGTAGCTAATACGCACACTTGACGGAACTTCAAACAATGACTTCTGTATAATGTGAATATTCTAATTAGACTACGTGTTAAAAATCATTTATAATCTCACAAATAAAGCGATAATTCATCACAAAGTCCATTGCCTTGTACCTTGTAATTTGGACCTTTGTACTTTGTACAAGTTTTTCCAGACTAGGAAGTTTTGAAGCTATTTTTATTTTATTTTTATTCCCATTTAAATATTAATTAGGAAGTTTTGCAATAATTTAGCAAGTTATCGAACTCTACCACAAGGTAAATATCCTGGTAATTAAAGTATATTATAGATTCTATTACAATTATATACAGAGAAATTAGGAAGTTAAGATTAATGCGAGATTACAAATGAAGGGTTTAATTTGTAATTAAACAATGGGTATAGTACCCATTTGAGTTCCACTGGAGTAATGAATCGAATGTTACCAAATGACTGAGAAAAGGTGGAGTTAGAAATTGTTTTGAAGTATTTATTTTGTGTCTTGCGATAGGTTTGAGATGCCAGATTGGGTATCACTTAATTCTTCAGATTGCCGAAACATGTTTGTTTGTGCAACGAGTTTTTAGCTTCTTAGTGTTTACGTGGGAACGGAGGTCTTCTAACATTTCTATTAGGTTTGGAATATCTTGTGTGAAGTCTACAGCAATGCTAAGGACATCTATTGATCCCGTGTATTTTATAGGAGCTGTTTGAACTGCAGGCTGTTCATTATGAAGGGAGGAGAGCAGTAGTCGATGTAGTTTATAATGGGTTCAGTGAGTTCTATCTCGTAATATAAAGTATTTTTTTTTTGTTTTTTGTTTTTCCGATGAACTTTTTGGGAAAAGAAAAGGTAGAAATATTCGGTGGCGCTTTTTCTTCTGTAGTAGCTAGAGACATATCTTCAAATGTTCGTTTTGTTAAGAAGGCTGTTTATTTAGAAGTTTTCTCCGTAGTTGGAATATTTGCATATTGAGCTGGGCGATCTAGATTTGATGCCAGAGTGGGTGTGTTTAAAGTAATAATAAGGAACTATTGGGTATTGGGAACTATAAGAAGTATTGTCTCGGAATATAAGTCATTAGATTTTTGGATTAAGATATTGGCATCTGAATATTATGTGTGGGTTGTGGTAATTAGATATTTGGATTAATATCGGAAGGGCATTGGGATGCAACATGTCCAGACAGTTTGTATGTGAAGCAGCGTTGACTGTCTAGGGCTAAAAAAATTCGATATGATAGATTCGATATGTTAATTTCCAAGAATTCGGGTATGATAATATCTAGGGAAGGAGCGATATAAACCTGTCTTCTGAAGCTAAGTATTTGTAGGTATTCCAGATTTGATGCACGTATTCTAATAAAGTTTATTGGAGAGACTAATTTTAATCCAGTATTTTCTTGTGAAATTAGACGTCTGTCTTTGATGATTTAATTATTTACAACAATTTGACCATGTTTAGTTAAGAACTCATCAAATAATGATTTATATGTTAGATAAATATATATTCTGTTGTGTGAAATTCTGAAAATGATATTTTTCGGTTTTACCAGAGGTATTGGAGTAGATAATACTGAAGTTTTGCATCTTGAATGGAGCTGAAGCTAATTACTTGATCCTTGTTTGGATATTTGTAGATACTCTGGGAGACAGTGCTTGCATGTTTGTTTGCATATTTGTAGATATTCTGAGAGATAGTGCTTGCATAATTGGTTTTTAATCCTTAATGAAGCTCTTATGATAGGACGGGAGTTCGGGTTGAGGCGTGTATAAGAGAGAGAAACAAGATTCTCATTGTTCAAATGAGTGCCCGCTCTGCCATATGCGCTTCACTAACAATGGACTACCTAAGCTCTGACGTCACAATGGGCGGGGCTTAGAAAACCTTTGAATTTCATTCAAATCATTGAATTTATTTACGAATTTAAAAAATAATTAAATAAATGTTTTATTCTTGTTTAGTTGCTAGTGATTTTGTCCCGTAAAAGACTAAATATATACGTTTTCTCGTTGTTTAAGTAGTTAATAGTAGTTTTGTTGTCATTACTGTATATTCAGTAATACTGGTTATCTTTGGCTATGTTTACTAGCCATTACATGCCCAGATCTAAAAAATAATAAACTCAAAAACTATTAAAACATTCAAAAACATAATAAATTGATATTCTTATCTCACAAAATCACCAACAACAAATAATTCCAATTGCACAGACTGAATTTTTATAACCAAAAGTCCTTATTTACTCGACAAACAATTACAAAAATCAATATTTTCAACTTATGGAACAAATACACAAGAATTAGAAATTTTTGGAAAGGTTTTCTAAGCCCCGCCCATTAGAATAAAAAACAATAGAATAGAATAGAAATATGCTTTATTGTCACTGAAATTGTACAATTTTATGGACAAAGCCTATGTTAACAATAACAATTCAAATTTACTAAAATTACATAAATCGTCAATATCACAGAATAAAACATAAAATATACAATCCATTGCAAAATTTCACTATATTGCAAATTGCATAATAAAACCTTACGAACTAGTTTACGAATAAGTTTAAGCTTCTGCATGTGATACCCAAGTATATATAAAAGTACTTTGTTACTTGCACCTAAACGAACTGTACTTTCTTAATTATTCGTTGAGAAACTCTAATATAGATTTACGAAACTATGTTTTAAACATGTTTTAAACCATGTTTTAAAATAAAGAAGCCCAGAATTTTCATCGGGAGCTGCTAGAAGAAGGCTTGAACTTGAATTCAGGCACTTGATGGTTTCAAAAATAATATTTTTTAACCTTGCTTTTGAGACATAAAAACCGTAATTTGCGTTTTTTTTAAGTTTTAAATAATTTACAACTCGAAAACCATCAACTTTAGAGAAAACTTACAACAGACCTTTTCTGTTCGTAAGGATCCAAAAAACATAAAAACATTTTTTCTGAACCGAAAAATTATTAAACCTTATTTTGGAGTATCTCAGGAAAGTGATTATGCACAAAACTCTCATGAGAATATTTTTCTGAAAGAACACGAACTTTTCGCCTTGTCTAAAACTGGTCCAAAAATCACTTTTTTAAATTACACAATTAAAACGAAATTAAATACACTAATTACTATCGATAAGGCAAATCGGGTTTTAATTGTATTTGGCACACCTCTTACTCGTTAGACCAAAATTACATTTCAGACATGCTATGACACGTAACAAATATAAAATATTGCACCGAATACTCGAAGGCAAAGTTTCTCTGCCTATTTTTCAAATAACTCGAATTTTATTGTATTTTATTTTTAGATGCGCCGTAGAAAAGTCTTGGAACAAAGTATTCCATCACCGTCATTAGTTGCCTTGGAAAAAGAAAAACAAAACCTTTTGGCAGCACTAGACGACAGTTCAAATTCCAATCTAAAATCAGACAGCGGCGAAACGTCGAACACAGAACAAACAGAAGTGGAACCACGTCCGCCAGGTATTAACAACTCAACATCTGAAGACTTTACAAAAGTGCCTTCAAAACTATCTACATCTTCTGTCTTAGAAGATTCTCAAGAAACGCCAGAAGCTGACGTCACGCCTGTCAATAAAAAAGTTATTCACAGCAACTTTGGCACCCCCATATTGAAAAGTTGTTCTCCTTATTCTATCCTGCCCAATCCTGACAATTTTATGAAAGACGTAAGCCCAGTTATCAATTTCGAGAACTTGCCCAACTCTACAGGTACATACGAAAAAATGGTCGGACTTCTACAAAAAGTTCGAACTACCATGAAAAGATTTCCGAAGGACAATTCGTGATATTAAAAATGATAATCATCGTTCCAATAAGTACAAATCAATTTTTGTATAGTAGAGATTTGTGACAAAGAATTAGTTATATTTTTCAAAAGCGAACGTTCTTCAAATTATGTACAGTATAAATTGGATAAAGTTTTATTCTCTTTGATTGATATTTGTGAATTATAGAAAAGTTTATGAATGTATCGAGGCGTATTTGATTATCCGACGCTATGTTCTATGTGGATACGATGTTTGCACTGTTAATTTTTTTCGAATACTATTTATTAACAGTTTAATAACCTTTAAGGCACAGAACTGAAATTTTTGTTTTCAAGGCGAATATTTTTGAAATAGAAGAAGACGTAAATTATCTCCTTTTTTTTTCTTTTATGTGTTGGTAAATATTGCTACCAGTGGGCGTCTGAGCATTTACCAAACGGAAATTATCTTCAATTTTTTCTTTTATGAGGTGGTAAATATTGCTACCAGTGGGCGTCTGAGCATTTACCATCACCTACAAATCACCGGTAAAGATTTCTACCGCTACACTTACACACTAAAACAAAAGCAGTAAAAGAGAACAACATGAATTTCAAAGTTTAGTTTTTATTGGTGTAAACTGTTTTATTTCAAGGACATTTATAAACAATATTTCTGAAAACCATTCTTCGCGTAATGCTTCATTACATTTTTGGCAAATGAGATTGGTTCTATTCTGTTTAATTGAACTACCGTTAGTAGATCTTCTGTAAGTGCCTCCGATTTTGTATTTGTCTTTTTGGATCACTTGAATCCTGACTTTTTGGAAGATATAACATCCTCATGGTCCTTATTATTTACGTCTGGCTCTGTTACTATCAGATGAGTATATGTAGGTTTTTGTTTTAGTATAATAATCTTCTGCATAATAATCTGGATCTAAAACCGAAAATCTGCCTAGTAAATCCAAAGGTGAAAGAGTTTGTTGATGATATTCATTTTTGTTTTATGTTAAAGTATTATGAACTCTTACATTCTTACAATATCCAATTGCTTAATTTGTTTTTGTATTCATAGAAAATAATTGTCAAGTTTAAAAAAGAGGTTAGATGTGTTGACAATGTTGAATGTAGATTGAAATATCTTTTAGAAATCAAAAATACTTACTCTTTATTATAAACGTTTTTCACGCTTTATTTTACACCAGTACACTTGTTATCTATTGAAAAAACTTGAATAAATTACCATAAAAATAACACGGGTAAAGTACCCTCCACAAATTCTCACTGACAGCTATATTTACCGCTCAACGATCTTCGGATTGGTGTTACACCAATTAATGGTGGACACCATACGTTAGTCGTAAGGTGTCTAATGTCATCAATGATCCTTTGCAACAACCACACAGTAATGCTTGTGCTTACGGTCTAGTACTCATTGCTATATACCACGGGCACGGTGAAAAATTGAAGTGAAAAATGGCTGATTTTTAGAATGTTTGTCTATAATTTAAAATCATATTTTATCAAAAAATTGATAAAAGAATCGGTTAGTTTACTGAAATACCTTTACAATGAGCTTAGGTAAAAGTTTTTTGGTGTATTTATTTATTAATAAACGCTAAAAAGATGTAAGATAAGGACAATGTAATAAAAATTGTAAAACTGTTCATTGAATAGTTTTTAAACAATTTATTTTGTGAAAACAAATTTGCGAAAATTAATAATTTTTGCAACGTTATAAGACAGAAAATAATTCAATTAGATGGACGCTTAAAAATAACGTTAAATTAATTTTGAACAGTTTTTAAAGGTTTTATTCTTCGTTGCAAAATTTTAGTATTCTTAGCTAAGAAATAAATTGAAGGTTAGTCGTCAGTATCATCAGCTATCAGTTCTTGATCGTACTCGAATAGAAGAGCGTCTATATGTATATTACCTACCATTAGGCCACATTTCCGTCGCCATATTTTGAGTTCTTCTTCCAGGTATATTTTCTCAAACACTAGCGGCACTACGGAATATCCTTGTTTTAAGCCTTTACTAATCGGAAAATATGCAGACGTCTTGCCTACTTTGACTGCGCTGGTGATTCTTGAGTATAGGGCTTATTTAATACTACGGTATCGTGGGCTTTTTTACGGCCGGCAAAGGTTAAATGAACAGTTGACCCTCTTTCTAGGTATTTCTCATAGCTGTTTAATAGTGAATACTCAGTCTATACTACTGCGACCAGCTCTGAAACCGTTTTGATCTTCTAATTCTTTAATTTGTTCTCCAATAAGGTGTTTTAGTAGCATAAAGTTTTGATATAGAAGATGTTACACTAATTCTTCTGTAATTTTATCGTCCTTTCCATTCTTTGGGTTTCGGGTTTTCATCGACGTGTAAAGATAACTGCAAGGGTCTTTATTAATTTATCCGTAGCTGCTTTGAATAGTTCGATACTTATATTTTCTGGACCAGGTGTTTCCCATTCTTTAGCTGCATGACACTTTGTCATGCTTCTGCTGCAGTTTTATTGCTTCTTGCTAGACATTATCTTCGTAGATTTCTTCTACTGAAATTCGATTCCATCTTCCAGGAGCTTATGATAATATTTTTTCCACCCTTGAATGTCAATATCATGTAGTCTTTGCAGCGTCTTTATTTTGTGTACGTAGTTGTCTAATAACCTCCAGGCTTTATTCGCTCTTGTATTACCGGCTCACTTATTTACTTCTTTGTATGTGCTTTCCCAGTAATAATTGTCTTTAGCATTCTTTAGTTCACTTGTTACTCTTTGCTCTTTTTATGTATTTCTATCATCGGCAGCTCCAATAGGGATCCATTTGTCGTAAGCTTTCTTCTTTTCTTTTCCATATTTTCTAGTTCATGAACCCATTAAGTACATTCCTATCTTTTTTAGTTATTACAGACTTTTTCGCCTAGAGCTTCCTTCGCCCTCAGCATCAATAATAAAAGATTTCATGTTGATATATATGTTCTTTGCTGACTTAACCATACATACATCCTCTTTTGGTTTTCACATCCAAGTCTCATTTTTGTTTAATTATTACGTAGTCAATGATCGACTTCAACCCAAGTGTACGTGGGGGCCCTTCCATTGGTTGTCTCTTCATGCTGCTGATACAATATATATATATATATATATATATATATATATATATATATATATATATATATATATATATTATTTCTTTCTTTTTCTTGGTTCTGTTAAAGCTACTATGTCCATATCTGATATGAACACTTCTTCATTTTTTATTGCTATCCCATGTATGTTCCGCGTTCCAATGTTCCTTGCCCTTTTCTTTGCCAGTTTTCGTCGTCTGTTACATCCATACATATCCGAGGTATGTTTGTTGTTTTGCGAAAATTGAATTTTTCATTATTTGAGTACGAACTACTTTCCGCTAATAATTTGTAGGTTTCACCTTTTATGGAAAACTATTGAAAATGTCAATTTATTTTTCCAAATTCTCATACAATTCATCTATTTAATTGACATGTCAAACGTGTGACGTGATAAAGACTTTTCTTAAATAGTATATGACATGTGATGCATTAGATGACATGTAATCACGTAGTTCATGGGACGAAGTCGGGTATTACGTGCCATATATATTGTCATTTTATAAAAATGTGGATGACGTCATATTTTTGATAGATAAATTCTATCAGTGTATGGAAAACTGAAAATATAAAAAGGAAATGTTCGGGCGTTTTCCATGAATGCTTTCCAGTTTTACAAGTTTTTGAAGCCTTCACACAAAATTCTAAGAACATACTGAATAACACAAGGTCTTAACACTCGTAACTATTTAATATAATTTCAAAAATGCCGTCCGACCACCATTTTCAAGGAACGCGTCATTAAGATAACATGAAAAGATATCCTTTGTTTTCAAGAAATGTATTTATATGTTTTTTGGTTTCGATAATAGTTAAGGACGTTGTTCCAATGCCTACAGTATATTGTTTTCTTCATATCGGTCGCATAAACTTTTGTAAAAGGTAATATTGGGAACTCTTCGTTTTTAAATTATAGTTCAGCCTCACTAGAGGTCTTTAATAATCACAATAATAATAATAATAATATCGTATGGCTTTTTTGCCGGGGAGATCCTTTCGGATTGTTCCGGTGCCAATTGTACTGAAATAAACAAACATGTACTGTCAACTACAGTTGATAATATAAAGTGTGAAGACATACTTCGTCTCACTCGGCACAATTAAGTAAAAGTGGTGTTATCAAAATTCAAATATAAATCCGTTTTAGTTGCATATTATTATGTCGTACCTCCGAAAATAAGTAATCATAAAAAAATTCTTACCTCGCAGAAATCTCTTAACTTTGATGAGACGTCACGCTATAGTTTTTTAATATTTATTGAAATTGATTGTGGTATTCACTAGGAGTTTTACAAGCTGTTTCCATTAGTGCCATATTACTTTTTGAGACTGGAACAAGCTTTTAGTATTTCCCATGGACTCATTTCTGTCTAACTGTATCGGAATAAGAAAGCTGCTGTAATATACCCTGTTTGGGTTTTGGGTAAATATGTAAGTGAACTAGGTCAGTAGTAGTAGAGGTGTGTCTTATTACAAAGTACATGCTTATTGCAAAAATATGTTGTATCTCTAGAAGCCGATATTGTAAGGCCTGAGGGGGATACCACCGTGCGCGTATCACATCGCAAATATTGTATCTGCAAAGCACATATCGTAAGAATTTGCAGGTTTTTTACGTAGATTATACACTGTACATTATATACATAGGATTTCTTCACAACGTGGGTATTTTTTTCCAAATAAAAATAGGAATTACTGTAGTTTTATTTTTTTTTTGATTAATAACGTCCAGGTACAGCAAAATCATACATATCTCCACTCATTGAGCAGTTTTGACAAAATTCAAAAAAATAAATAAAAAAAAAACAAAGAAATATAATTTTGATTGTTGCAGTAGTATAAAAGCATTATTTTTTAAAAAAGTGATATAATGTGGTAATCCTGGTTTCACCATTCAGCTGAAATTGTTTATACTTTCTTTTTTTCTTTGTAGCTTTTTGTATAATTAGTCCCTTGCAGAACTTCTCATTGAAGTAGTCCACAGTAGTTCTCTCTATCATGTTACTGTTCCAGCGGCTCTCGTAGCGGTTTTCTCCAATTTAATGTCCTAGTGACAACGCTCATCTTGCTCGTTACTAACATCTCCCAAATTGTTCCGGAAGTAATCAAGGTAACTATTCAAAAAGGGAACTTTCAGTTGTTTCTTTTTTTCTTTTGTATATCCTCTTTTCTTATCTTTGTCTGGTAATTCTCTACAGTTGTTCTAGTTTGTCGGGTAAGCATATTTCTGTATGCTTCATTTTTTTCTTTTGTTGCATTACTTTATTCTGGTCCAGTAGGAGTATATATATCTGTCTGGCCTTCTTTAGTTTCATTTTGATTCCTTAGTCTGTTTTTGATGTTTTCCGAGTTCCGTTCTGCAATTGACGTATTTCTGCTGTTCTTTCTTTTCGTCTGGTTTGTCATCAGTTGGAGCATGTTCATCGATGCCAGTTCCGATCCACCGTATTTCCTGCAGTGCTAAAACATTTATGTGTTCACTATGTCTCGTAAAAATGTGAGTGCGCCAGTTCGGTACTGTACGGAAGTATGGTAATATATGCGAATTCAACATACCATGTCTGGAAATTACGTTTTTGAGTGATTTTGTGGTGTGAGTTGATTTTTTTAAAGAATGGAACTTAAAAAAAGGAACCCCTTTTCGACTGGGAGTCGGAAGATGGGTGTTTAGGTTGCTGCTGGATGTGGTTGGACGAGACTTCGTCTGAAGCTACTGTTTAATTCCCTGATTGGGGTGTGAATGGAGAAACGCTCAGGGGACGGACCTCCGATGGTTTGTTTCCCGAATACTTAAAGCAATTACGTTTCAAAGTATTTTCCATACCACCAACTGTGACAGAAAATACGTGTATGAGGGATCCCGCAATCATAAAAAGTGTGGCCAGACTCACGACAATTCCAGAAAACTACAGAACTTACTACAAAAATATTATGTTCAGGGCCCTTATGTTGCCAAGAACGGTGTCTAAATGCATTTTAATGGTGACTGAAAGTGTCAGAAGAAGGTATAAAGGTTTTTGGAGGCTGAAAAGACGAAGATAAAGTTTCCTCGAACCGTTTGCATTTCTCAACGATGTCATCTATACTATTGATGTCTATTAAGGCTAATTATTTATGATAAAATGGCAATAAAGATTTCCGGATGATTTTTATTTTGACAGAGTATGTAAGAGGAGTCTCAAGTCGACTACACATACCAACAATATTATTAATGAATATGGTGACAGAAATGGTAGAAAATTAGATTTTAGTTTCTGAGCCAAATCAGATCAAGTGGAAAAGTTACTACGGTTGTTCATAAACTATGTAAACCTGGGCCTGTGAAAAATTCAGCTGAAGCTGCACAAAGACATTTTACTCTATCCAAAAGGAAATTAACTTGGTCATAATGACCTTCAGAAAAGGAAATTCCCCGCTTATATACCTGAATAGGTTTGGGATGTAGAAATGAGTTAGCTGCTTGTAAAGAAGAAATAGGAGTTGATGTAGCTATTGGATTTACTCGTGAATCATGTTCGCTCGCTAGACTAAGAATTGGTATAGAAATAGAGCGTTCAAAATATTGTTGCTCCTGATTAGAGCAAGTCAATAAACGAACACGACCTCAGATATGAGCTAGACGTGATATTAACCTGGAATATAAACTATCCTGGACAGTTTCTCTAAAATCGGTTATCCTTGGAGCCAAATCGTCTACAGTTTCAGTTATTTGGTGATGCTGTTGCATAAAAGGAATATTTGTGACAGACATTTGTCGCAATCTCCAGTTTCCTTCTTCCTATCTTAGAGCAACACGCAATATTTTGTACTTTGTATCAACTTAACTCACAACTGGACTAACAAATGTTTTACTTTAAATGCAAACATAAAAAAAAAATAAAAGTACCAACACACCACAAAATCAATCATACAACAATCCAAAATTAATAAATGATGTACTAAATATTTTTAAAATAGTTTAGTTGGGTTAGGATTAAAAGTTTAAATGAAATGTTTAAAATTTAATCTTCAGATATATAGCACACAATAGTTTAAAAAAATATGTATGGTCAATAAAGTAATTACACCTAAAATCACACCACTATTGGTATGTATAGAAATGTTGGTAACAATATATCTAAATTATGTTATATTTCTCGCGTCGATTATCTTTGCGCCTAGCTTTCGACCTCCTCTTTGATGTTTTCTTCAGGTCTCAGTCTCCCGAGGCCTCGGACACTACTACACTGATCACTAACCAATGCATTACTGCTGCTGGGACCATGATGGTTCATTTATACCGTCGATGATATACCGTTATCTCTTTTCTTGAGACAGTTTGGCCTTTTTTCAATTTCTATGGCTTTTTTTCTGTAGAATTGATTTTGGAAGATAAAATAAGTGTTTTACATCCATATAGACAAAACTCTAAACATTCTGAAAACTAAATACAGTATCCAGCAAGACCACTTATCTCTCATTAAACATTGTATGTCCGATCAATCAAAGACAACATTTCAAATGAACAATACGGAGTTTGTAAAGTTCCTTGTGCGGACTGACCCCGATCCTATATAGGCCAAACAAATCGTAGAATCCAAAATAGGATTTATGAACGTTCCATTTCGGTTCGCAATTCCGACTCAATATGGAGTTTATAAAGTTCCTTGTTCAGACTGACCCCGATCCTATATAGGCCAAACAAATCGTAGAATCCAAAATAGGATTTATGAACATTCCATTTCGGTTCGCAATTCCGACTCAATTTCAGCTCTAGGTCAACACCATCTTCGTACATATCCAAATTGATTTTGAAAATTCCAGAACCATAGCCCTCATCCGTTTCTATAAACCAAGAATTTATCCAAGAAGCCATAGAAATTGAAAAGAGGCCAAATTGTCTCAGTAAAAGAGATGGTGGCATCCGGTTACGTTCAACATGGAGACCTGTCATAAAAAAATATCGTCCTCTTCACCCGCCAATCAAAATCCTACTGTCAGAAATGTTTGCGCCAATCACCACGCCAACCTCCACTCAAACCACGTCATCATCGACGGTATAAATAAACCGTCCTCTGTTCCCAGTACCAGTAATGCATTGGTTAGTGATCAGTGTAGTAGTGTCTGGTGGCTCGGGAGACTGAGACCTCGGAAGCCCTGAGGAAGACATCAAAGAGGATGTCGAAAGCTCGGCGCAATGATAATCAAAGCGGTTCAACCCGGAAGACTGTTGAGTTCAATATTAATTCTTGTATTATTCTTAACTCTAGTTTTAGCATGTATATAATAACTCTCCGGTTAAGTGTGTATACACTTATAAATGAATATTATTAAATAAATGACATTTGATTATTAAAAATTAACTTCTTAAAGAAGGTTTTTGCGTAATAAAAGTTTAAATGTTTAAATATACCACAAAAATTATTGTTTGAAAAACTAAAAATTATTGAGATCCTAAAGACGGTTCATTATCCCTGAAGAGTCTCTTGAATGGGACGGTAGTGGAGGAACTCTCAACTTAACTCCAGTTCTTGGTGAACCAAACCAAAATTCTTGGTGTAAAAAAAAGAACCAAATCCTAAATAAATACCCCGTGTTACTTCTGATAAAGATTCTTTTTCTAAGAGGGACTGTAGGTGGTTAAAAAAAGATCCCATTGAATTTTGTTTTCGGTATATACGGAAAGAACAAAGGTTTTTAACCTTGTAGAGAACATAAAGATTTGCACAAAAAATTGACTTGGTGTAGAAAAAGCCTGAATGACTTTTGAAATTTACTGTGGCCTTGGATAAATTAAAATAATTATATGGTTTGGTAAAAGTATGATATAATCAAATCATTTTAATTTTTGGCTGGAGTATAGATTTTAAAACTTAATATTACAAAATGGCTGGCTAATTAGTAAAAATTTGAACTTTCCGGGCAATCATGGAACATACACAAAAAAACGACCAGAATAATAATTCTTTTTCCTTTTAAAATAAACAACATAACTTTCTTCTACAAATTAAACAACTTTTCTTAAACTTCAAGCATATTTTTCAAAAAAATAAAACCACCATAATTTAATTGCCCGTCACCCGCTCAGGTTGAATGTTTAGCAAGAAGTGACGATAGAAGTTAGAAGTTTTAATGGTCTAAGATATAATCCAAAGCAGCGATCGTGTCAAATCTTTTAAGTCGTATCGGCGCAAGTTGCATTCTACCAACTTGTAAGAATTTCCGAGTACCTAAGTAGGTAATATGAATTGCCTAACTCTTAGGGATTATAAAGTACTATTTATTTATTTATAAGTTATAATTATAATCGTTTTATTGATTTGTTGCGTGACGGAACGTCACAAGCCCTGATGACAAAAATTATATTGCTCGAAGTGGAAAAAATCGGAATATGTTAAGAACAAGAGGGCTTCCAACGAAACAGGTCAACGTTGGATGCAATATTTATCTACTATATAGTGGAAAAGGCAATTGAATTCAACAAAACTAACACGTACTTCAACGACCTTACAAAGGCGTTTAATAGAGTTAGACTTGCAAATGTCCTTAAACTATTAATATTTAGAAACATAGACCCCGAGATTTGAGCAAGCACCAAAGAAATTAATACCAAAAACAGTAAATTTGTAAGAGCGGAAATCCGGCTAACTAAGAAAATACATATACAGGGAAACAGAAAGGGTGACATCCTCATTCAATTTCTCTTTAATTTTGCGATGGATGAGATCATAAAAGGAGTTAAAGCAAAGAAATTAAAATATGCTTTTTTGTTGATAACGCAATACATATACCGGAGGATGAACATAACCTACAACGATTATACAGGATCCACAACCCGCCCACATTTTTAACTGCCAGAGATGGACAAATGAGACGGGAGACTTCGAGAGGCGAATGGGTTTCAGGCTGGATAAAAGAAACATAATAAAGATAATGATGAAAGGAGAAAAAGAATGGAGAAAAGTGTACTGTTTGATCTCTGGGCTGATGAAGAAGACGGAGCAGGAGGACTGAGGAGGAAATTGAACTAGGGATCTGAAATCTTTTTTCTCGAGAGCCAATGACCGGTAAGTACCAAAATTAGTTTATGGCCTGACGGAAATACTTTCATTCTTTTGATTTCTTTTGGTAATAGTCAACTTTTTTTCTGATTTATGGTGATAGGTATGGTTATTTGTAAATTTTTCCCTTATATAATATAGTTATTCTTTTAAGGTGACGGTTAATATATAGATTTTAGTTGTTTATTGAGTGGTAAAATCACTACTCTGGATGACCAGACTACTAGATGTCAAAAAAGATTTCCCCCACCGCTACCTGCCAGAATTCAATGGATACCTTCTTAGGCTCTTAATGGAATCTGACAATATGACAATTAAAAGAAAAGGTATATCTATTGAGAAGACACATTTACTCACGATTAACAGAGAAACTAAGAGATGTAAACTAGCGGCAAACAACCAAAGTGTTTGCAAGCTATGAGCTTCAAATATCTAGGAGTCGTCATTACCAGTAACAAAAACCTCAAGGGGGAAGTCAAAGTACAGACTAACAGACCGGCAATAATATGCAGACCTGCGTAAGACCAGTAATGACGCGCTGCTGTTTACACTCTTAGTTACCCAAAAAAGAATAAGTTTATACGAGAACAATGCAGCATCCGGTATATCGTACGATGGGCTAAACAGAGACGCGGGGTATGGAGAGACCGCATCAGTAGAATAGACGATGAGAGGCTTGCAAAATTTCAAGGTTTTAAAAACCCTATACATCGAGACCTCCAAAACGTTGGTATGAGCGTTGGACATCGTAGTCCCAAGACTTAGCTGTAAGAATGAATAGGAGTAAGTTGTAAATTAACAGGAGGAATAAAAGAAGTACACAATATGATATAAGAATTGAGGGTTTAAACAAACAATTATTCGTACCTGAAGTTTTGCTAGATGAGTAATTAAACAGCACGGCTTGTAACACAACATTGGTTCTTTTTTATGTAAATCTCCATAACAAAAAATGTATGGTTCATTCTGGTAATTTTGGTGCATTTTCTGGTAAGGGTGCAACGGCTTATCTGATCAAAAGTTCTTTAAGAGCTGTTCAAGAGCTGTTCAACATCTGTTCAAGACTCTAATAAGAAGAATCTAGTACCACTTCAATATTTGTCACGTGTTTATTCATGAGATTAAATAAATCTTCCTGAATTATTTGTCTTTGCTTTAATTGTCTCAATTTACTTTGGATGTGTTGGGGTTTTGGATTGTTTGGGGTTTACTTACAAGTTTTCTTTTCAAATTTTTATCCATATTGAAAGGTCTTGAACAGATCTCGAACAGGCTCTTAACAGGTCTTAAACAAATCTCAAACAACTTTCGATCAAACAAACCATTTTACTCCCACCAGAATGGAGTTGTACTGTATAATAACTTATACAGTATTTGTATTGGAATACAAATTCCATATTTCGCATAATATATACGATAAGATATAGACTGGAATTTTTCAGCATGTTTATCTTGTAGCAAATCTAATTTTATTTTATATTTCGTAGACAACATTTTTCGCCAAAATTAATAGTTTTAGAGATAAATGCTGAAACGTTGGACAAAACTGTGTTTTCCACTTACACTCCTTAAAACTAGAGATGCCCACAAAATATGTCCTACCCCCTCATTATTGTTCTGGTCGTAGACGTTATTCAGTAATAAAACCGCAGGTACGAATTATTTTTTGATTTCGATTTGTGAGTCAAATTCACGATACTTACAGTATTCCTTCATCTTTTGGTAAAGAAAATTATTTTCTTCCTGTGTTTTAATACTGACGAGCTGACTTCATCCAGAAATAGTCGTTTGCACTTTTTAAAGTTTGTGTTATATGTAACTTAACCGAAAAGTACGTCCAATATAGTACACACTGTTTCAAAAACATGTCAGATTAGCAGTTGAAGGATTTGAAATCTGTAACTATGGAAATACAATCGTAGGCATTAAGTCATTACATTACTATTTTAGATAATTTTATATTTGTTCACAGTTAAAATATTGTATTATTTTTACAGAATGCTTCCATCCGCTATTTAGATCTGAGTACCAATGTATGTGGATAGGACCATTCTGTAGATATAAAAATGGATAGATCAGCGTTTATTAAGATAAAATCTTCTTCTTTTTCCTCGCTGTAATCAATTCTGCTTATTTTATATTGTTTGGAAATCAGAATCCCATTTCGTTTTAATCAACGAAAAAAAAAAAAAAAAAAACGGGTGGGACTGCCGGTAGAAGTTATACTTCTATACACGCGTTCGCCGTTAAAAATTTATATAGGAGTCAATCTGCACAATCATTACATATGTAATGCTATAGGTAAGGTAGAGCAGAAAGAGAAAAAGAATTAGTTATATAGGTATATGGTGCACCGTTTGCTGTATATAAACATTAGACCTGTAATAGGAGTATAGTAAATGAAGGATTGTATCAATATTTTAATGAAAATATATATTTTTATTTTTATATAATATGTATAAAAGGAGTTGAATGCAAAAAAAATTACACATAGTCTGCAGTAAAATTTATTGTTTATTTTGTTATTATTATAAAAATTAAAATACAATAAATACACTGCAACATAATTCAATATAATAATACAATATAAATTAAAATGTAATATTCATAAGTTTTTAAAACTGCCAATATACATAACTTACTTTACGAAGACAAAAATAAAAAACCCAACAACTCGGATTATGTTGTAAATTTTCATTTTATTTTAAAATTTATGTTTTTTGCGTACATTACGTATATTTAATAAGATTAACATGAGGTTTTTCAATATTTCAAAAATAAAAAAGGAAATTCATAATTGGGATTCGAACTCACAACCACCAGCGTATGAACCAAACACGTAAAGGATTTGACAATTATACATGACACTAACGGATTTCAAAATTGACAGTTCTCGGTAAAACAGTGATTATTTTGAAATGCAAAAGCCTAAAATAATTATAAACGTTTAATTTTAAATATTACAAAACATATCACATAAATAATAATATTAATACATATTATATTATATATAACATTATATATATATGTATATATATATATATATATATATATATATATATATATATATATATATATATATATATATATATATAATATTAAATATATATACAAAAGGAACATTTTTATTCTCGAGAGAGGAAGAGAGAGAAAATATATCTTCTGCCTCTCTCTTACTCATTATCTTACATATGTAATGGTTTCACAGATTCACTCTCATGCAAATTTCCAACGCCGACCGTGCGTATAGAAGTATAACTTAAAAAAAAAAAATGACCGCCCACTATCAGCAGCACGAAAAATTCTCTCAAACTTTCCTTACAGTGAACACTACCCCATACTCATTAAAATTGACAGCTTTATACCAATATCGTTCGTAATTCCCAGTGTAAGATGGAAACGAAAAAAAGCCAACTGGGCCGCATTAACAAGAAGAGTTAGAAAAATGCCTAGGCTGGATTCCCCTACAGCTGTATACTATCAAAAGTTTGTCGGTGCTGTTAAAAGCGTAGCCATCAAGAAATACCGAAAATAATATATCACCGGATAGAGTAGTGGAAAAATGTGGGTCATAAATGTGGGTGTGAAACTGTCGAATCAGTGACTTCAAAAGATCTAGTTGACAAGCGTGGCCCCTTCTCCGCAAATTAGGAGGCACCTATAAACCTGAACCTCACACGACAACTACTATTTCAGCAAAATCAGTAGGTTCACATATTGAACCAACGTCTAGACGACTAAGAGGCCGCTAACACATCACCAAGGTCAAGAAAGAACTCAAGTCCCAAAAAAAGACTTCTACAGGTCCAAGCGACGGAATACTCCTTACAATTATAAAAAACGGGATATCCATCACGGTTGTAGACTAAAAACTTCAACAACAATGAGTTTTTTGAGACGTTTGTTAGTTAAGTACTTTGATAGACCATGATAACATCTATTAATTTGCAATTATGATGCGCCTTCTTATTTCCTATGACGTGTTATTATTCGGATTAACCGATGTCCCTAGATATATCAACTTTTTGACCGATGACTTTTATGATGACTTAGCATTCTAGCATATTATGCTAGAATTTGGACTGATCTATTAAATATGTTATCTAAATCTGCGTCTTGTATGACTTTTTCTAAGACTATGTTAAAAAGCTGACATGCCAGCGCGTCTCCTTGTCTTAACCCTCTATATATTTTAAATTGAGGAGTCGTTCAAAATGTTTACTGCTGATAGCATCTTGACCATTGCCATTTTTGTCGTGCATATGAGTTTTTTAGAATTCCTAACTCATTCATAGCGTTGTAAAGACTGATCTTGTGACACTGTCATATGCAGCTTTAAAATCGACAAAAAGATGATACATGTCTATATTTAACTCTTGCACTTTTTCGAGAATTTGTCGTAGTATGAAAATCTGGTTAATAGTTGAACGTCCATGCCTGAAACCTGCCTGATATTCTCATATAGGAACGCTTCGGTATAAGGCTTCAATCTATCATGCAAGATGTTATCTTGTATGCTTTATTTAGGAGTTATTCCGTGATAATTATTGCATTTTCCCCTTTATGTGCAACGGGCATATTAAGGTATTCCTCAGGAATTTGCTCTTCAAACCAAATTTTACAAACTATTTTTTGCATTTCCTTGGTGATCTGCTCTCCACAATGTTTAAATAACTCTGCTGGGATGCCATCGCTGCCTGGGGATTTGTAGCTTTTTTTTTATAGAGATTTTCACTTCTTCTACCGAGCGACGTTTCACAATTTCCTCATTTCGGTACTCAAATTCCATGTTATTGGTAGTTACCCTTCCAGCAACTCTCGAAAGTGTCTTACCCATCATAACAGAATACCGTCTTTGTTGGTAAGCCAGTTGCTATCCTTAAGTCCTTCTATCACAGAAGTAGATTTTCGGCTTGAATTATTTTCTAATAATGTTTATTTGGTGATAGAACTTTCTTCTTTCTCCTTGATTCCTATGGCTTTTAAACCGTTCTAATATGTCGCTCCTTTTTTGTCAAACAGCGCACTCACCAACAAAATTAAAACTAAGTAAAAACTTAAAAAGTAAAACTAAAGATCACCATTACAATTATCACCGACACAATTATGTCTGGTTTCCTGTCAACAGCCATGTCTCTTCAACAGGACGTTACATGAAACAACTTCTGACTTCCGGTATATGAAGACTTAAGAGAGAAAATTTAAGTCCAGATATCCACCCTTTACTAATAGCCAAAGAAATGACAAGTTCGATGTTGTCACGTCCTGGCAGACGGAATGGTCGCATAATTCATCTACAGTAGTCCAGAATCCACCTTGTCTTACACCACAAAAATTAACCTAGTTTTGAACTATCAAGAAAGTCTCAATAGAATTCGCACAGACCATAAGGCGGGTAGCAAGTAGACACTTTTCTATGATCCCGGTAGATACACTCGCGATCATAAAATCCGGGTCACCTTGAAAATCACCGATATTTCATTTTTAAAGAGCTTTACCGTAAATAATTAGACAAATACATTACACAAATACAAACTAATGCATATTTCTGAGGATTGTTGCGGTTTCCTTTGTAACAAAGAATTCCAATAGTGCCGATTTCGCCGTAAAGTGCACACTTCCCAAAATGGATGCTACCTGTAACTCCGCTTGTTTTAAATGTCTCGTTTGTACTTCGACTTTCTGTTCAAATGCAACGGACAAACGTTTATTATAGCCACCATTAGTGTTTATTACTGCCATTATTAGTGTTTATTTTTTGACAAAAGTGCCTTTGACTGTTGTTGAAACGACACAAATTGTTGCACTTGTGGAAGACGGTCACACTCAACGGCAAGTCGCAAGAACTGTTGGCGTAAGCCTTTCTACGGTTCAACGAGTGCTTCAATGCTTTCAGGAGGCAAGTTTGCTAACCAGGCGACCTGGCACTGGACGAAGAAGAACGACCAAGGCACTAGATGACCGTTTCCTTGTGTTTCAGGCTTTACGAAACCGGACCTCAACGGCGGTTATGCATCAAAATCGTCTAGAGAAAGTACGAAATCGCAATTTTAGTGTTGCAACAGTCAGAAGAAGACTTCGTTCTTCTTGACTATCTTCTCGGGTAATGGCTAGAGGACCGCCACTTCGCCGGATGCCTCGAGTTGCACGACTAGCTTTTGCTCGACAATACGCGCATTGGGGAATTAACGATTGTAGCAAAGTGTTATTCTCAGATGAGTCCCGTTTCTGCCTAACTGGATCCGATGGACGTGTAAGAGTTTGGAGGAGAACCAGTGAACGATTTTCACAAGCTTGCATTGCTCCAGGAATGCCATTTGGTGGAGGCTCGGTCATGGCTTGGGGAGGTATATCTTCCGACTTCCACACAGAATTACTCTACATCGAAAATGGGTCCCTAACTGCACGAAGGTACATTACGGAGATTCCGGAAGAACATGTTATGCCCAACATGGCAGGGCTTGGAAAAAACGCCGTTTTTATGCAGGACAACGTGCGACCGCACGTTGCCAGGATCAGTATGTAATACTTGGACGAAGTTGGAATTACGAGGGTACCCTGGCCAGCTAGGTCTCCGGACCTGAATCCCATCGAACATCTCTGGGACGATTTGAAAAAACGTATTCAAACCCATACACCTCCTCCTAACAACGCACAGGAGCTTAAGGATATGTTAGTGAGGGAGTGGAATAACATACCACAACATGTAATCTGGAGAAAAATTGAGAGTATGCCCCGTCGTCTGCAAGAGGTTATTAGAGCAAGGGGAGGCAATACACGATATTGGTCATTGAAATTTCACTGATTTTTTACCACGTTCTGTATTTTCCATTTTTTTTTCGTATGTCTGTTTTATCAACAATTTGATTTGTTTTCTGTTTTTTTTCAATAAAAACAATAAAAAACCATTTTTTTTCTTTCAAAACAAACATTGATGACAAATAAAAAATACATTAGCCAAAAAAAGGTTATTACTGCACCAGAGGCAAAAATATTTAAGAAACTTGAAATTTTCAAGATGACCCGGATTTTATGATCGCGAGTGTATTAGGTATACTTCAAGGAAGCGACCCTGCGCACTCTAGCCATGCTTTGCTCTCACATGCAACATGACCTAACTAATAGTGACCACATGTTTGTTTGTACTTTGTTAGTCTTGTTTTTAATTATTATTAGCAAGTGCAGTTATCGAATTGCAGCAATATATACATGTTATTTCTTAATATTCCGAAAGTGAAGTTGGGATGCCCCAAATGTGTACTGTGTGTAGTAATTTAATTGATGACGATAATCAATATTGTTCTTTGTCATTATTGTATTACAATCTCTTTATCACTTAGAAATATGCTCTGGTTTAATTGCTAGTGAGATTATAGCAGCTGTAATATTGAAACACTCGATCTTATACTTATGTGCAAATTGCAGATAATATATATTTTTTTAATTTCTGTGCAATTTACTCTTTTTGTTGGGAATAAGCCACAATGTTACTCTAAAATTATTTGACGTTTCTAATATATAACGGGTCTATTATAATAATTTAAATTATATTATTAGAAGAATTTTTTACTTCGCAACAAAAACAAAATTTGTTTAATTTATCAATGGTTTGTATTTTGAGAACGATTTCCGAAGTGGAAATCGAAACGTCATATAAACTTAATTTAATAATATAATTTATAGTACATTGCCACAAGAAAGTAGCTTTGTAACAAGATTAAAAAATTCCTGTGATGATCAAAAAGTTGGGTACCCAGGAATAAAAGATAAATACCCTTGACCAAATTATTACTACTCTTCAGTACAAGTTTGAATGACTGGATAATTCACAAGTAGGAGAAATATGAATGACCTTTCCTAAGAGATCAATGAACGTTCCAGATGTTCAAGAGTCCAGCTCAAGTGGTCTTTTTAAAAGAATAGATGATGACAGACAGTTCATCTTAGTTGTACTAAAACCTCTACCACTTGCCTCTAATGATATTAAAAAAGTTCTGAGTGTTCGTGAAACTTGTGCTAGTTTAATTATTTTAAGTAATTCTGATTTAGCTAGCCAAGCTCTCATGCCAAAGAATAAATTTACAACTGTGGTATTGGGTGACAATTGACAGAACAAAACTTCAGCAGGAACAGCTACGTAAGGTTGTAAATGAACTTAAAGGTAGAAAAGAACAGGACAAGTATTCCTAAGATTGTAAAAACCAGTGACCAAAAAAAAGCCAATAAGAGGGAGATCTCTTTTACAGAAAATAAGTATCTACTACCACAATCCAGGTGGCATTAGAACAAAAATTAAATGTTTGTAAAAAGATCCTTAGGTTTGGCATGTAACTTTGATGTGATTATATTGATGGAAACATGGTTGAATGAACAAATTAGTACTACAGAGCTTAGATGGCTTGATTACACAATCTTTCGAGTCGACCGTAATGCAACACTAGTTCCTATTTAAGAGGAGGAGGTGTACTTGTGGCTATCAAACAGTGTTTCGTTGAGCATCAGCTTTCTGTTACTCCAACTGTGGAGCACCTTTTTATTAAGCTTAATAATGGTGATAAAAATATCGTCTTGGATGCAACTTATATTCCACCAAGATATGACATTAACATCTATTTGACCCACTATACTACGATTGAAAATAGATCCCTCATTCATCGCTCTACTTATTTGGAGATTATAATTTACGTTTGGCTTTGTGGACTTCACCTAATGAAGAGGGTTTACTAACGGCTCTTTTTTTAAATCTAAAACAAGTTAACCGCATACATAACTCTCATAGTTGAAACTTCTGATTTAGTATTGGAGAATAATTTTTATTACACTGCAATTGAATGTGATATTTGTTTAGATACTACTTTTAACCGGCTCTCATACACTAAATCATACTTGAACTTGGAAAATGCTGATTATTGGGAACTTAATGATTATTTTGGACTTGTCAATTGGGATTTAATTATTGTAGTATTGAAACTGTGATAAATTTGTTTTATCAGGAATTGAATATTGGTAATGCAAATTTTGTTCGTATGTTATTATTGTTTCTTTTATGTATGTGTGTATGTAATGTTTTCTTATAATCTTCGTTTCCTTGGATGCAGTGCTCTTCATCAGATTAACACCCTGGTCAATCTTTTTCCTCCTTTACAGTCCTAACTGTAGTCCTAACCTCAGTAAACTGCACCTGCCAGAGGCCTGCGTAGCTGATTCATCTTCGAGATGCGGTGGACAAGACATCGACCAGCGTCTTTTGACCAGCTAATAGTAATGTTCCGTGCATCTCATGATCATGAAGACCATCAATAAATGTTTGAACAGCCAACTTTTCCATAATGTCTTCAAGAGCTGTTGGATAAGCTTATCGCACTAATCTGGCTTAACAGGTGTACGAAACTTTTATCAACGATCCAAAGAATTTAGATCCAATTTGGAATTGGAGCAGAGAAGTTTGTCCATACTGTTGTAAAGCTATAAACGTCACATATTTGTTATTTTTTATTAAACAATTATTTTATTCCAATTTCTGTTTTATTTTAGTATTTTATTCTAAAAATAGTTGGCGTACAACTTGTATCAACTAAACATTCTGTCTAATCTTTATTCTTCATTTTAAATTTTCACTTATTTCGATTCTATTCCCATTTACTCTTCATATATTCCCTGTATTCAGACCCCGTATCTATTATATCTATTAAACATGTAGAATAAATACCTTAAATTAATAAAATAATATTTGGTAAATGATTTCACAACCAAAAATAACTTCGAAATAAAAAACTTGTGCAATACAAATGAGATAAATAAACACTTTAGTGATGTTATACCAAACATGAAAGCAGACATTGTTACACAAATATTCTATGAAAATAACTTTAAGTATTCCCTAGGTTTTTCTCTTACCTTACCTTACCAGTATCTGAAATTAATATTTTACATATTATTAATAATATAAAAAGTAAAGCTATTGGCGATGATGGTATTAACATATTAACGCTGCAACTGTGTATTGCATTTCTTCTACCTTATATTAAACATATCATTAACTTTTGCTTAACAAATTCAATTTTTCGCACTAAATGGAAACGGGCATATGTTATTCCTTTCCCGAAGAATAAAATTACAGGAAGCATGTATGAATTACGACTAATAAGTGTACTGCCTACATTATCTAAAATTTTGGAAAGGGTAATCGATATCCAGTTACAAACGCATTTAAAAAATAACAACATAATCCCTACGATGCAGTCTTGTTTAGGTCCATTCTTTCTGTTTTATTAAATATTACATACGATATTTTTAGAGCCTATGACAAAACAAAATATCAATTCTAATTCTTCTAGACTACTCAAAAGCTTTTAATACAATTAACCATAATTTGTTATTCTCTATTTTAACCCTTTTAGCCCCAGAGGTACTTAGAAATACCAGTAACCGGAACCATTCTTATATCCCAGATATTGATATCATAGAGATAATACTTTTTTAATGAATAGAAGATCCTATAAACATTTTTTAATAAATTTTAAACAATTTTTTATAATTGATGTTGTGTTGTACTAAAACAATATGGTACCGTATGGTATAGGAAAAGTAGCGCTGGGATAAATTTAGAGTGGAAAAAAATGTTAAGGCATATTATACTTAGTAACTATTATTTATCTCATGATATGCTATGAAACAGTTCCTATTTTGATTAATACATAGAAAAACTTTACTTTTAAAGCTACTTTTTAAAAACTTTTAAAGAGCAAATTTTAGACATCGGTTTAGATCGTATTTTGTTCATACTACAAACTTCACATCTTCCCATTCGATCAACAAATTTTGGCTAGTGATTTCCTCTATTGGACACTCTTATTTCCGAAGAAACGCTAAAATTATGCCGTCGTTTTTTTCCTCTTGGAGTCTTGTGTGTTCTGCGGGGGGAAGCAAAACAGGGGCTACTAGTAAGGTCTCTAAGGAAAATCTAAAAAAAATTTGGAGTTGGCTCTAATACTTTTTTAGCTATAACGAATCTATTTACAAAGTTTATTTCCAGGTATGCCCAACAAAGTCGATGTTTCGATGTCGATTTGTAGATCTTCTGTCCAAACCGTAACATTGCCTTAGTAAGTCGTGATGGTATACACCGCCAATAAATTCGTTATATTTTTTTTATTATTTGGGGTGCTGGAATATTGATATTTTTGCCATCACGTTGGTTTCGTTTTAATGTGGTTGATTCACTCCCGTGAAAGTGGGAAGCAGTGGTGACCAGCGCCGGTTTAACCAGGGGTCTTTTCGGGGCTGTAGCACCGGGCGGTACGCGCGAAGCGCGTGCTTTTCCGAAATTGTATGCTTATGGTAAATTGATGAAGTTGTTAGGCAAATTAAGGCAAACAATGATTAAGGCAAACACCATGACTAACTAACAGTGATTTTGAGATATTGTAACAATAAAGGGAATCCCGTTTAAATATTCGTGGGATTTTAGTCAGTCAGACGACAATGTCAGTAATATGAGTGCCAAGTATTCTGGTTTGTAAGCACGTATTAAAGTTTACAATGATTTAGATCTCTGTGCCCTGCTCACTCTTTAAATTTGGTTTTCCAGAATGCAGCAGATTGTTGTTTGGAAGCAACATCTTTTTATGTTGGTACAAGCTACATTATCTACAATTTTTTCTCCGTGTCTACACACAGGTGGGAGTTATTGTCTCGTGCAATAAAGGATTTGCCTGAGTCGGGACAGACACTGTTACCTAAAAGAGTGAATATAATACGTTGGTCTTCTCGTTTTGATGCCGTAAAAGCGTTAAAAAGCAATTACGGTTTGATTAACACATGTTTGATTGAAATGCAAACGGATATAAATGAGAAAAATGTAGTAATAGTTGAAGCAGCTTCTCTATCGGAAAAACTTGATTTGTTGGAAAACGGAATAATTTTATCATTCTGGCTTGACGTTTTACAAAGGGTTAATAGGGTGACTAAAGCAGTACAAAAGGAAAATCATCAGATTTAAGCACAATAGCTCATCTGTTATCATCTTTAGCAGATTACTTTGATTTCTTACGTGATCGTTTTGATCACTATGAGGTCTTAGGTATATATTAGGGTTAATAGGGTGACTAAAGCAGTACAAAAGGAAAATCATCAGATTTAAGCACAATAGCTCATCTGTTATCATCTTTAGCAGATTACTTTGATTCTTACGTGATCGTTTTGATCACTATCAGGTCTTAGGTATGTTGTTCACAGGGAACGAAAATTATGCTAAGAAGAGAATTATCAAAAAAATTACATTTAGGAAAAAAATAATTCGGCAAGTTTAAGCCAAAAAGGAAAAATGCGAACACAATGTTATGTGTTTATAATAGACAATCATAAGTCGTGGATTATTCGCCGATCTATAGTTATAAATCTTGTTCAAGAGCATTTGAATTTTTGTTTAAACTAAAAACTACGGAAGATGAAGATATTTTTAGATCGGTAACCGAATTACAACAAAAATACAAGGAGGATTTGAACGAGTATTTTTCCCAAGAACGTGTTCATTTAAAGCATTTGTAAACGTCTCTCCACCAATTAAAAATAGACACTCCTTTAGAATTGGTACAGGTTTTATACGAATAAATTAATACCTTAATTTCCAAACGTTAATATTTGCCTGCGTTTTTTTTCTCCATAATGGTTGCAAATGCAAGTAGCGAACGCTCTCTTTCGACACTAAAAAGGGTATTTTTTAGAGTTTTATCCATTAACGAGGACCTGCTAAATGAATTAAATATAAATAATATCATCAAAAACTTCGCTTCAGTAAAAGCAAGAAAACAAACTTTTCAATGGTAAAGGTATTTGATTACCTACCTCATGTTACCTGTTTGAATTTTATTAGGTAAATTTTTATTTTACTTTTTGAAGTTCACCCTTAATTTTTTTTGTATTTTATTAGTATTTATTTAAGTTTAAAACCAAAAAAAGTTGTAATTGCTTTTGTTATTTCAATAGCTTGTATTCAAAATATATTTTTTTAAATTGAAATAAAGTTAAGAAATATTTTTGAGCCTAGGCGCGACATCCGTATCAGCACCGGGCAGCAGACTGTATTAAACCGGCACTGGTGGTGACTATGCGATTATCGTTCCACATAAAAAAGGAAATCCCTGTAATAGAAATACGGTAGTCAAAGTCACATCTAGCAAGTTTTTTTATCCCCTAACAGGTTTTTAGGAAGATTCTTTCTATTAGCTCGGATCGTACCACAGGCTAAAGTAGTTTCAGCTTTCAGTTTCTCCAGTAGTTTTATAGTGCGGTAAAAGTTATCAAAAAAACTTGTTTATTTTTTTCCCAATCTACTTCTGTCAAAGATAAAACAACTCGTTTACCTAAATTATATTCGGAGTATTTCTCTTGAATTTTTTCGTTTTTGCCTTGATATACTTGAAATTTTTTTACAGTCATTCACGTCAGAGTAAGCTTATACCCTCTTTTTATCGGTTTCATTGGATTATATTGTTTAATAGATGATCGGCCTTTAAATTTTATAATTGACTCGTCGACACACATTTTCTGCCCACCACAATGATTATCAAATTGAGAAATTAGACAATCCAGCAAAGGTTTAATTTTATATAACCGATCGGTATTATTTTTTGGTATTAGCGAGTTTTTGTTTACATGCAGAAATCTTAAAATGGTCTGAAACCTATTCCTTGGCATAGTTTCTGCAACAAATGAAACATATATGTAGATCTTCTGACTTACCAATAATTTTGGACTGCACGAAATATATGGTAGTCCATTAAAAAGTTTATCCCGATAAATACTAAGAGTTCTTCCTTGGACATTTTCAGTTGTTTTCCCTTTTGTGTGGCATAAAGGTTACTCTGATAAGTTATATCTTCTATGTTTTTATCTAAAAGCTTAACAAAAATATCTAAAGTGGTCTCACATTCTTTAAAATGAATTTCTTCCCAAATACAACTTGTGTATATTGAGGAATTTCTGTGGTTTTTCTAATTTACTCCATTTTCTTTCTGGACATTCGGGTTCAATGTAGTTGTCAAAGTCTGGATCTTGATGTTCATTAGGTTCCTGAATTTGTCGTTCGTTAGATTGGTCACCAGGAACTAATTTAGGGTCTTCTTTAGTTGCCTCTTCTACTCGATTTATTTGTTTTCATCATCGACATCTGATTTAACAGCAGTATCTTCTGCATTATCTAACAATTCGACATCAGTCAAACCCTTTTTTTCCGCCACTGTGGACAATGTCTGAAATAAAAAAAAAATATATAAAAATTATGCCCAACGGTACTCTCAAGTATCTCTCTCAAGGTACCTCTCTCTCTCTCGCTCTCTCTCTCTCTCTCTCTCTCTCTCTCTCTCTCTCTGAGAAGTTCTTGTCAAAAAGTCTTTAAACATTTTTTATTGTTTATAGAAATGGAGCATCAGTTAAAGAAAAACTAAGCAAATATAACCAGAGAAATTATAAACTTGCACCTTGGTAAATATTTTTTGTCTAGTAGAGAAGAAAGCAGCAGTGTAGACTTCTGCCAAGAAAATTTAGAGGATCATGACAAATATATGAATGAATCTTTAGAAATCCTGAACAATAATAACCTGATTAAAAATAATGAAGATGCACCCAATATACAAGAAGACAAAGTTGACGGCAACTTCAATGATCAGTTAACCCAAAGAAGTAAGAGAATATTTAATGAGAGAGAAGAATCACATACAATGATGAAAGTTCAGGCATCAAAGATGATATGTGAGTCAAATAAAAGATTTGCTCCTTTAAAAAAAGGGACTAATGTTTTGATTCAAGTGTTGGATGTTGATAGAGGCCGATTAACTCCAAGAAATGTATTAGCCATTGTTTCTGGTTAATAATGTTGGCTTGTACAAACTCAGTGCTTAGAATGGACCACTGGATAGATTATTTTCAAGAAATGAACTCCTTGAAACCGATTCGCAATTCATGTTTAAATCAAATGATATTAGTAGTAAGAAAATACCATCGAGTTAGAATCTATGGAGAGGGCATCACGTGACTAAAAACGACCTCACTTCGGCCATATTGTTAAGATTGTTTTGACACTTTTGACAGATCGTATATATTTGTTTACTTTTGTTGTTTTTCGAATATTTTTAGTTTTATAATACTTTTATGGAAACTGTAATAATATATTGTGATAGTGCATAATAATGGTTTCTTGTTCTCTACATAGTTGCAGTAGCAGAAGCAATATTAATAAAAAATCTTCAGGAATAACGTTCTACAGATTAGTATACAAATATGTAAACAAAGTAATGGCCCGTACTTCAGAGAATAAATTAATAGTATTTGACTGTATTAATTTATCTTTATGTATAATATATCGTATTTTTAGTGCTTACCGCGGGATAAAAATCATAGTTTATTAAAAATGTATTGCACTTTTTTAGATTATGATTAAATCTTCTGAATAACTAGTCATATTTTTATAGTAGTTTTATTATTATTGAGTCCGGCCATGATCCCACCGCCATATTGGTATCATCGTTAGCCACGCCTACCTACGCCGTTTTTAATACACACGTTAATATGCTCATAGCTTCTCCATAGATTCTAACTCGATGGAAAATACGTTGCGAACTGTAGCAAATATGTCATCCAAAGGCTCTGGTCAAGGTTCTCTCAGATGCAACTGTAAAAAGTTTTGTGGCGACAATAAATGTTCCTGTAAACAAAGGAACAAACAATGTAATTCAAAGTGTAATGTATCGCTGGCATGTAAAAATAAATGAAGATATTTGGTTCTAAAAATTTTTGTGTTTAAAACTAATTTTTATCTGCATTTTTTAAATAAAATTAGAAGTTTTGTTATGTGGGTATTTGTATTTTTATTTACATCATTTAGCATCATTTACATCTTTTATAGCCATCTTTTTTATTCACGTGTTTTTATTTATATTTTTTAAATAAAATTAGAAGTTTCGCTTTGTGCTTATTTCTATTGCCCATAACGCGAAAAATCGTCGTGTGTGTCCAATGGTCTTCGTAGTTTCGCATTGTGTTTCTTCGCATTATATCCACAACGCGTTCTGTGCACGTCAAAAATACCCGAAACGCGATGTTAGAAATAAACGAAATTCACAACGCGTTGTGGGTATAAATTTCGGTCCATGGCCGAATTCGGTTATTGAGTACAACATATATAATCAGTGAAAAACAATTGAAAGGGGTGATATCCCTTTGACACTGTAACTCTTGAAGATCTCAGTTGTATAAGAGGAGAAAAGAAACAAGCTAGATGTTAACTATTTCACATATAAGCGGAAACGTTTCGTTCTATATTTACAAAACAGCATCAGTCCATATCTGTAAGAGTAAACTCTCTTAGAAGGGAATTGTAAGGTTCTTTGAGTTAAAAGAGGAAGCCAAAAAGTGGTCTCTCATATTGAGTGAAAAATAGATAATAATGTATAAAAGTGACTTACATGTGAAGTCATACAATATCGATGGTAAATACAGCTACCCAGTTTTACAAAGAATTTGTCATAAATAAAAAAATCATATAGTGTAATCATATTTGAAGGATTACAGTGACTTACTTAATTTATGTAATAACAGATTTAAAAAAGCCTTAAATGTTAAAATGAAGCTTGAAAAAGCCGCCTGGTAATTATTTGAAGATTTAAAACACAAATAATGACACCAACAATCAAAGCACGTGTTTATTTTAAAATGGTAAACTGAAAACCAATGTAGTTAAAACACAACAAATTTAAGTAGTGAAATTATTAAAAAATCATTAAATAAACAATTAATAATTACTTGATTGATGGCACTAACGTATACACAGGTAAAATTTGAAGATTTAAGGCATGTCTGTCATATTAATTGCCAGCCGCCATTAGAACTTCCGACAGGTTGTAGTTACTTAACAACTCACTCAAGAACAGGTGAAGAACAATGACAGATGCCGCGAAAATTTTAAAATGGTAGTGTATAATATCCCGAACATAATCAGAACAATCCCGAGAACAAGTATAAAAAAATTGGCATCAACCACTACGTCTATGACACACAGAAAAATAGAGATTTTTTAAAAATTATATAGTCTTTTATATAAATTGCCTCTAATTTTTCCTGACTCTCTCCTGAATTTTTCTAGTAAATAGGAGTAAATATCTTATATACTTCCTCAATAATTTCTTATTTTGGGAGTAAACTCAATCACGGGAGTAAATCCATTAACGGGAGTAAACCCATTCACGGGAGTGAACCCATTCACGGGAGTAAATTTACTTAACAGGAACAAGTTTGTTGTAATTTGGATGCAGCATGTGTGAAATGCAGGTCATATGCAAGAATGAAACAACCATGGACAATAAAAATTATTTATTTATTCGTTCGTGGCAATTCATTTTAATTTCGGAATAAATATTTATTTAATTTTTGATACAATTTAACAAAACACTTTTAAAAACTATATTTTTAGTAAAAACTCTATCTCTTCCATGAACTTAATCTTAATTCAGAAATCTTTTCTTCGCTACGTCGCCGCTTAGACTCCGTTTCCTGAGCTCGTTGTTCTTTAATTTGCTGAGCTCTAACTTCCATTTTTCGAGCATTCCTAGCTTCTTTTTGTTCCTGTCGTTCTTCATCGGTATTATATTTTTTTTGTCTTACCATATTCGCAACCAAAATTTTAGGATCAACGAACTTTCAAAATATGTAATTAAAAATTTAATTTTTAAAATAATAAACTTCTTGCATGTAAACTAAGTAAATATTATTATTATTATCCAGATTTAGCCATACGGCTTACACTCCCTCTAAGGGGAAAATTTACTCATCCTAGATACCTAGAGTATCAAAAGGATTGAGATCTTTTGGGATTCTTTCCGTGTTATCGAGGCCTAGATGACTTGGTATGCTGAAGTATCTCCCAAAAATTTTCGTACACATCTGGACGTCGCAAGGGGTACAGCTTTTTGCATGGTCTTATAGAGATGTTCATTTAGACCTATTTTATGTTCTCTAGGAGGTTTTTTGAATAACACTAGTAGTAGATAGAATAATAGTTACTGCCTGGATACTTTCCATTCTCCATTGTCTCTTGATTTATATTTCTAGATCTCTGTAGTTGGCGATCTTTTCGTTGTATTTAACACGTAAATTATTGGTGTTGGGTATCGCCACATCAATAAGTGCTGTTTGCCTAGTAAGTTTATTAATTAGTATTAGATCCGGTTTATTATGTGCCACTGGTTGGTCTGTGAGCACAATGCGGTCCCAATAAGCTTGTAGTTGTCATTTTCAAGCATTATGTCAGGGATGTATTGATAATAAGGAAGATGGTTGGTTTTATTATTATCCAGGTTTAGCCATAGGGCCTCTAAGAGGAAAATTCACTTATCCCAGATACCTACGGTATCAAAAGAATTGAGCTCTGGTGGGACTCTTTTCGTATTATCGAGCCCAAGGTATAAACATTGTCCATATTTAGCCATACGGCTCACACAAGATTTTATCTGGCCCGGCAAACTCAAGAATAGGTCTAACGTATATTGAGTAAAGTTTACTAACAGAGGTTAGAGATATACGTGTAAAACATTTACGGATCAAAAACAGTTACGAGTTTGCACGTTTACACACCGACACTATGTGATCAGACCAATTTAAGTCACTATTAATTATCACTCCGAGATCGTTGTGGGAGGTTACTGAGTTTAAGGGATGTCTATTAATAAAGTACAGTAGTGATAAGTTATTTTTGCCGATATGTAAAACAACGTATTTTTCAATGTTAAGCGGAAGTAACCATTCTGAGGACCATTTGAATATTGCATCAATATCGTGGTGAAGAACGTGTTGGCTAATAGTTCACATATAATTTCGTATCATTAGCGTAAATGGATACCTTACTGGATACAATGAGTGGAAGATCACTAGTATAGATACAAAAAAATAGCGGTCCAAGTACTGACCCTTGTGTGACTCCACTCTTGACTGGCTTGTCTAGTGAGTGGCCTTCCCCAACACAAACCCTGAAGTATCTGTGGGATATAAAATCTTAAATTTAAATGTTTAACTTTCCGCGGATACCATAGTGATCCAATTTTGCTAGTAATCGATGTTATGGAACACGGTCGAAAGCTTTGGAGAAGTCTTAGTAGACTACATCTACAGGATGCCGATTGTTTAAAGATAATGACCAATCATTTACACAATTTTCTGACACACCAGTTTGTGATCGTTGGACGACCTTTGATAAAGCCATGCTGTGGGATGACATTTTGTTAAAGAAAAAACTCAGGTATAGCTTCCGAAATAATCGATTCCATGACCTTGCCGACAATAGGAACCAGGCTGACGATAATTATTGCAATCAAGTTTATTTCCTTTCTTGAAGCCAATTTTCAGGATGAGGGGAGAGAACCTTGATTAAAGGAAGCATTCATTATGCGAAATATATTGATGGCTACAGATTCTGCCCATTGTTTAAGGAAAAAGGAGGTGAGGCCGTCTAATTCAGGCGTAGTTTCCATAAATGATTATTAATTGCATCCGGTGTGAAAGATATATTATCAAGAGTTTAAGACAAACGGGAGCCCATTATTTGGGAAATGGTATCGTTAGGTTCATCTGTAAAACACCTGAGAAAAGAATAATGATAAACATTACGAAGATACGTTATTTGAAGAACATAAAGACCCGTCAGCTTTTTAAAGTAATAGTATGGAGACTTTAGAAGATAAAGATGTGTGAATGTACCGATAAACTTTTTTATTATTACCACTTGCGATGATAGCTTCTTCAAATTCTGTTCTTAACTTTAGCAACGATTATTTGACTCGGTTAGAAAAATTACGGCGGGCGATAATATCATCAAGGGAACCAGTAAGTTTATACGTTCGTCAAAGCTTTCGCATATGTCGAATTACTTGGGTAGCTGAGAGGTTAATCCAAGGTTTTAGTTGATTTCTGTATAGCTGCCGTTCGGTTGTATGATCAGAAATTGTTGTAATAGCAGTGTGAAGAAAAGAGTCCCACATTGACGATGGACCAGAGTGATTAAGAAAAATAGATTGTCACTTTAAATGGGATCAAACTGAATTTACTTTAAAGAAATCAGTAGTGTCATACGTTACGAAATTACTTTAGTAAAACGGTGTTAACCTTTGAATGTCAGCAATAATAAACGAGTGGTCAGAAAGATCCACAGGAGAGGACAATTCAAGTATAGAAATTAATTGATCGTCATTTGTGAAAAATAAGTCTAAAATTGAAGGATTATTGTTTGCTCTAAACCTTGTAGGTTCAGTTATCAGTTGTAATAAATTTGAGTTTATGATAAAGTTTTTAAACAAATTTTGGGAATTAATAGTATCAGTTTTGGAAATAATGGGCCAGCTAATCTCTGGAAAATTGAAATCTCCGACAATGATATTTTCAAGGGATGATAATTCCTTAAGTTTGTCAATATGCATATTGTCCTGAGTAATTTCTGTATCAGGAGGTCGGTATATGCAAACTATATTAAATATGAAAGAGTTATTAGTAATTAAATATTCTTAGTAAGTGGATAATTTCTGTACCGAATACGTCTATTGTTTTAAAAAGTATTGGTAATTTCATTTGCTAAATAGATGCATACTCCTCCTCCTCGACGAGTACCTCTATCTTTACGAAATATAGTAAAATTATAAATGTTTACAATAGCATCGGGGTTAGAAGAATTAAGCCACGTTTCTGTTAGGAGAATAAAATGAGGTTTTAAAAGTTGAACAGTACTTATAAATTTATTAACTTTGGACATAAGAGAGTTTAGATTCGTATACATCCGGAAGTCAATCCGTAAATTTTAGTGCAAAAGAATTATGAGCAAAATATCATCTTCGGACAGCCATTCACATATTTGATCGTAAGGTCATTTTCTCCATTATTTTTACGAGTTTCAAGCTCAGTACGAAGTTCCTTTAAACAAAATTGCTGCACATCAGTAGCGCACCTAGAATTTGCCTCTGGGGGGGGGGGGGTTTTGGTTGGTCATCAAAATTTTTTTATGGTGTTACCTCCATTTTGAGACCTTAAAATGTGTAAGTAATAGTGTCGGAATAGGGTCCTGGGGGGGGGGGGTTTAACCCCCAAAACCCCCCCTCGGTGCGCCACTGCTGCACATAATAAGTTTCAGTAGATTTGTTTTCCAAAGTTTATTTTTGTTACGAAGAATTTTTCGGGTGTGGTGTTCAGAACTCATTATAACTTTTATCATGCGGGGATAACGTTCATTTTGATTTGATTTACCGACTCTATAAAATGTAACAGCACTTTCTTGACATCCAATGACTTCTAGGGCTAAATTTATTTTATTCTTATCATGATCTTTCTTATTTTGTGCATCTCCTGTAGGTTTAGGGACGCCTCTAACCAAAAAATTTTTGGAATGAGATATGCGGTCAGCTGCTGACAATGCTGTCGGTAAATTCTGTTGTAATAGAATCAAGTTGATATAAAGTAACATAAAGCTTTAAATTATTTTGCTTAACAAATCTTACCTTAATTACAGTAACCAATATTTTTGGCAATTTTGCGAAAAAATTAACGACCGATGAAGTGCAAGGTAAGGTCCGAGTAATAGTGCGAGTAAGGATATTTAAATCATCAAATTGTAGGATGAATTAGCAATAAATCAACGGAGCGCTTAAAGAACACAATATGATTAATTAATACTCAGTAGATTGAAATGACAGTTGGGAGTTCAGATTTCTTTTCTAGGTGGATCTAGGAGTTATCGTCCTGGACAATATGTTTTGAAGCTATTTTTTTATGGCATTTTAAAGTAATTACTATTTAAATGGGAATAAGTCACAATTAATGTTTAAAGTAAGTTTATTGACGTTTCAATTTCCACTTTGGAAATCGTTCTCAACAGACAAACATTAGTAAATTAAACAAATTTTGTTTTTTTGTTACTTGGTGAAAAATTCTTCTAATAATTTAATTTTATCTGACTCATTTATATTGACAATTCAGACATACATTATACATTTTAAAGTAGACGACTTTAAAATGATATTGCCAATATTGTTGAGTTGCGTTCCTGAGACGACGATAGTTTATTCGATTACATGAAATCAACTTTAACGTGAGAATATCCATCAGAAAAAATCATAGCATGTAATTCGTCTTTAAGAAGACAAACAATTGCCATGATGACAGTAAAACTCTCCTGTTAGTGATTCCATAGTAAATTATGAGGGAAAAACCAGGAAAAAACCTGATAATACTATCCCGACATACTAATATGTGATACTTGATACCAAATACTTACCGGGATAATACTATCCCGGTAAGTATTTGGTCGTGCATTTAGTTTACTTTCAATAAACACCAAATTCTGATTTTATGTGTTTGTTATTTAAAAAACATAAATGATGTATCCTCTATATGTTACTGACTTACTAATACTGCATTTCTGCTTGATTTTTCGTCCTAGGCTTTAGTTTGTCTAACTTTTACATCAAGAACTAATGAATATTAAATTTCCATTGGTTGTAAATATAACAACTCTCCCGGCTTCCTCACAAACAATTTCTCACAAAGAGGTATATAATACAGTATAGGTATATTACACCATCATTATTATGTTTTGTGATACATTTTGTAAATTCCATACTCTCACATACACACACTATCATGTTTTTTCTTTACTAAGAGGTTTCATGAAGTACAACAAATTCGATTAATACGATGTTATAGCGTCTAATGTAGTAAAATTTGATTACAGTTACAAAGACTGCACTATACGTTGACACACGACGAAACAAAATAATATTGGTTATCAAAGGACGGGTTGCTAATGTAACAGGTAAAGTAAATGCATTTCACCTGTGTGCGAAATTTAATCTAAATATGTATGTCACTTTGTAATTTTCCGAACGGAAAACAAATAGTTGTGTTTGTATGCATCTGCAGCCTGTGCGTTTTATGTAAATCTGCCGCATTTCAACTTTTTCATTAAAATATATAGACGGATGTAGATGGTTGAATACAAGGCTTGTGTTTTAGTTAGACATGATGCATGGTTACATATTACTAATAAAACAATCAAAATAAAAAATTATTTATATTTTGCAAACTGTTTACAACAAAACATAATTTGGATATCATGTATTTCCAAACTTTGGTTTAAACACGAATTATTCAAACGTGGTTCATTATTGCTCCACAAAAAGTTATTGCATTTTTTAAATTTTAATTAGCGTTCCTTGATTGTTAAGGACACTGACACGATCATATACTACAATATTATAATATTATAATATTATAATATTATAATATCACATTTTACACTTTTACATATATACAGGGATATAGGGTTCATCTTTAAATAAAAACAAAAACAAAGTGTGTGTAATGTGTGGACTCTCGATGCCATCATGTATACAACAATTTATTTATTTTATTTATTTATTTAATACACGGGATTTAACAGTTTAAATTACAATGTACAATATCACAGGTAGGATTCAAAACTTGAAATTACTTATAATATAAAATCAATATTAAAAAGTTAAAAAAAATGAGACTAAAAATCTTACATACTAAAAAAAACAAAGTATAACAAGAACAAAATTCAACAGTCCCAATATACGTATCACAAAGCAAGAGATCTTTTTAACTGAGTTAAAGTTATATTGAAAATATCACAATCGCGATTATTTAATAACCCCATGTATCTATCCAATGGGTTGTGAATACCATAGGTTGTTCTGTGGAAAGGAATATTGAAAACATTGTGGTACCGTAGAATTTGATGGGGAATATTAAAGTTAATCTGGCTTAACAGGTTTGGACAATCAATAAATCCATGTATGATCTTATATATAAGTATAGCTCCTGACATGTCACGACGGTTCTTGAGTGAGGATAAAGATAATTGTTGTTCGATATGGAAATAATCATGATTTTCAATAGTAGTGTGGACGTGGTAAGCACAGTATCTCAAAAATTTATGCTGGACTCTTTCTATGGTATCAATATTGTTCTGAAAATAGGGTGACCAAATAACTGAACAGTATTCCAAAATAGTTCTAACTAAGCAACAATACACTAATCTTGTTGAATTCATGGAGAAATACTTGCAATTCTTAGTAACGAAACCAGGAAGTTAAGATGCCTTTATTGAAATAGAGTTTATGTAGTCACAGAAAGTAAGCTTCTCATCGAAAATAACACCCAAATCCCGAATAGAAGAAACATAATTTAGTGGCTGATTATTAATAGTACAGTTTGTTCCAATTTTATTGACTTTACGAGAAAAACTTATAATAAAACAATATTTTTTTACATTTAAGCAGTGGCGGCTGGTGTGGTAAAATTTTGGGTAGGCCAAGCCAGCAAATTACATATAGCTGTGTCTAATCAGTGGCGGATCCAGAGGAAGGGTCACGGGGTCGTGATCCCCCCCCTTAAAAATATTTGAAAACCTACTTATCCTATTGGTGGTAAGACTAAAAGTGCATCAGAGAAAAGTAATCACCCTCAAGTTCCATGATCTCTCCAAAAAAATTTCTGTAGCCGCCAGTGTGTGTAATACATTTTTTTTTGTCTGAGAGTGGGAATCTTCTAAAGACCGTATCAGATGAATCGTACCTGGCGTGTGTTGGATTCAGAGTAAACGGAGTACATCTGAACGCAGTTACCCCTGGGGACCTTGCCTCCGGATGAATCCGTGTTACAATGCCTACCAAGTAAACCCACTCTCGGTTTTTCTAGACCGTTATCTCGCTGGCGCAGCCTCTCTTTTTCTGTTCGTTTCTTTTTCTCTCTGTTGCTTATATTGCTCTTGTTTACCCCTGTTGTCTCTCTCTTTCTATAATCTCTTTTATTTTACATAATATGCAAATATAAATTTATTTTTATTTATAAAAATACTTAAAATTATAAGGTAACTGTAACAGACTTACATTTAATTATGATATTTGTAAACTAAGTAAAATTATGAACTAAAATATACACATAGATTACAAACATATTTTATTATTTATAGAGCAGGTTTATTCTTCTCTCTTGGCTTTGTGCAAATTTGTCAATTACTCGTTCATAAAATGTGTCGCCCGTTTCCATTAACTGAGCAAGAATGTCTTTCTGGATTGATACAGTAGACAGTGATGAAAGCCGATTTTGCGTCATTGTATTTCGAAGAGATGACTTTATTCGCTTTAAAGTGGAGAAAGTTCTTTCAACTGAAGTGCTTGTTGCAGGTATTGTAGCAAGGAAACAAAATAACTTATAGCTTTCAGGAAGAATTTCATTGGTTTCGTTATCAAACATACTTTTAATTAGTTCTAACAAACTCTTATCGTGAAAATTTTCACGATGAATAGCAGAAAAAATCATTTCCAGTTCTGTTTTTAATAAAGATTTATTAAAAAGTGGTTCATATGTATCCATCAATGAGTCCAAAGCTTTTTGTGGAAATTTAGCGCCATATTCTGTGAATCTTTTATTATCGCCCAATTCCAGAAATTGAAACTTTTTGTAATCAGAGAAAAGTTGCTCTAATTGAGTGATAATATTGTCCAAAATCTCAAAAAAGATCCTTCTAAATTTAGTTTTAGCTTTCTCCAAAAAACTTTGATCTCCGTTATTAGATAAACTACCAGGTAAAATATCAAGTTCACTACGACTTAAGCTGGGTTTAGAATTGGTTTTGCTAACAGCAATGTTGAAATGGTTAGAAAATGTAAGGTCATTTGAGCGTTGAGAAAAATATTTTGACTGTTGTAATGTTGGAGCAACTTTGCTGTAAAACTAAGTTGAGGCGGTGAGCAAAACAATGGGTAAATATTGCTAATGGTGCAGAATCTCTCACTAATTTTTGAAGTCCATTAAGTTGTCCCGACATAACACTAGCTCCATCGTAGGTTTGAGCAATTAATTTAGCTTTACAGTCAAATTTACCGATTACACTAAACAGTAAGTCACGTAACGCTGGAGCACTTCGGTCTTCCCCTAGATCAAAAAAACCTAAGAAATATTCTTGAACAACGCCTTTTGTGTCCACTAATCTGCATACAATTGAACATTGTGCCCTTTCAGTAATATCGGTTGTTTCATCAAGAATGCATGCAAAAAATGTGGAGTTATTTATGGCGTTCTCGATAAAAATATGAATTTCGTCTTTCACTAGATCGATTAGTTCGTTTTGTATCGTTTTTGAGATACCTCTGAAATATATTTTTTTCTGCCAGTGATCATTTAGTTCTGGAGTTGATTTTAATATTAATTCCCAAATCGCTTTAAAATTTCCAGGATTTAGAGAATCATCGGATTCGTCGTGGCCACGGAAAGCCAGTTCCTGTTTCGCTAAAGTACAAGTTAAAGAAACTAATTTTTTAATGATTTCTCTGTTCATTTTAACTTCTGCATTGTATCTAATTTTTGCGATTTTTGATTTTTCATCTAGCAGATCGCGAACAGAAAACGCCCTCTTCTGTAAATCCTTGAAGGACAGGAAATTACTTAAATGTTACTTGCAACTGGAATGTTTTTTAAGGAGGCAGACATATTTTTTAAATCAAAGTATCGTTCACAATTCCATACACATTTCTTATTAGAAAATAACAAACACGGCCAACAATATAGTCTGTTTTTCGTAATACTTCCAGATAACCATTTATAGACATCATACCAAGAACAATTAAAAGTACGCACCTTTTTTCCATCTTTTTGGTCAATACGCAATGTTGGAGTAGGCCTTTCATTCATAATAATTTTTTTTTCTATCAACTTCAGTTCTTCTAGATAATGGCGATTCCAATAGTGAAACAACAATGTCCAAACACTCACTATCAACATTACTATTACTGCAACCTGGTAAAGCGTCAGAAGAACTCATTTTTATGTACCTATCAGTTATAAAACGATGTCACTATTCCAAGAACAATTTTAAAAAATCAACCTCGATCGGCCAAACAACTAGTGCAACTAGTAATAACAGATAACAGTGAAAATTGAACCACTTGAACTAATGCTCGGCGACAGTATTGCCATATATAATTTGCATACAATCAGGAGATATAGAAATCATGCAAATGTGATTTTTTTTTTGGAATCTTACGAATTTTTTAAAATTTATTTGGGCAACCGTGCACTTGTTTGCAATTGTGTTGTTTGTTTAAAAATATGTTTTTTTACCATAATTTAAAAAAAAAATTATATTACAATTCGATAATTACGTTACAAGTGACAACGGTGGTCGACGTAGGCCCGATCGTCTGGTGCCTAAACAGCAAGCATAACACGACGATATAAATCGTTGTTCGGCAAATTGCTTAACTTCAAACGCTTTTTGTACGGGTATCTTATGTGAGCTGGGTCGGCCAGTTACGCTCGGGCCTATTAATGATATTTAAAATGCCTGAATACGATTCGATGCTTTCTGTGGTAATATAATAACATAGTTGTTTTAACGGACACTAATGTATTGAGTGATTTAGTACATTTAAAAGTTATTTACATGCATTAACATAATTTTTGAAAATATGTTTTTCCATTTTAAAGCTCTTAAAATTATTGGGTAGGCCCGGCCTATCCTGCCTACTCCCAAAAGCCGCCACTGCATTTAAGTGGAGTTTGTTCTGATTGCACCAATTTTGTAGTCTGTCGAAGTCATCTTGTAGCAAGGCTTGATTTTTTAAACTATCTATAACTTTCCAAAATTTCAAGTCATCTGCCAACATTAGACATTTGCTATTTAGGAAACAGGAAGTGATGTCGTTAACGAAGATATTAAAAAGAAGTAGAGAAGTGTGGCCTCCTTGAGGAACTCCAGATGTTACTGTGATACTGTCAGACAGATGGCAACCTATCTTCACTCTTTGACTTCTCCCAGATGTAGAGTTTTTAATCCATTGAACAAACCTGACATGAAAGCCTACATTAATTAATTTGCCCAAAAGTATTTGGTGATCTACACGATCGAATGCTTTGTAAAAATCTGTGTATATTGCATCTACCTGTTTACGGCCTTCCATATGAGATAATATATCAGATTGATAGCAAACCGAATTTGTTGCAGTGGATTTTTTGCTATGAAAATGATATTGTGATTGAGACACTAAGCCTTTACATAACCAAAAACGTTGCTTTGCTATAAGACTGTCGAATGGCTTAGGGATTGCAGATTGTATACAAATGCTACGATAATTTTCAATATTGTCTTTCTGACCATTTTTAAATATAGGAACAACATAACTTTCTTTCCAGGAAGAAGGAAACACAGAGGTTTCCAGAAATCTATTAAACAATATAACAAATGGTGGAACGAGGGTACGGACACACTTTTTTAATAAAAAATTAGGTACACCATCTGGACAAGCAGTAAGCTCATATTTGTACTAAAGTTGCTATTTAATGGATGTATAGGTATGTAAAGGTTGTTGTTATTTGGTGAATACACAGTTGTTGCAGATTGGACTTGATAAAATAAGGAGTTAGGTAAGTTATGACTAGACCGCTTACCATTGATGTACTTCCAAAATGATTTTGGATCATTTCTTAGGCCAGTATCTATACCTTAATATAGTTGCAGAAGCAAATTTCAGACAGTTGTTTACATTCAGCTCTTAGGTGGACAAATTTAATATAGTGTTATGATAAATATGACTCATATTTAACCTGTAAACATTTAATTATTCTAACAAGTATTTTCTAGTAGGTTCCCCTACGATAAAACCTATCTTCTTTCCATGCCGTTCGAGAGAGTTCAAGAAAGGTCACAATCCGGTTCGAGGGAACACTGGAATAACGGCTATATATATATATATATATATATATATATATATATATATATATATATATATATATATATATATATATATATATATATATATATATATATATATATATATATATATATATAGAGGAATTTTCATTATGTAAGTTAGTCTGAATAACGGTATCAAGTCGTCGAATTATAACGCGGAAATAAATTAGTGTAAATAGTCTGAAAATAAATATTGTAAATAAATAATATAAATTAAAGTAGTTGTGTTCTAGTTTTTAGTGATAAGTGTAATATTGTATATATAAATTAAGTAAAAACTTTCATAAACTAAGTGTTAGAAAATTTTATAATGAATAAAGTTAATAAATTAGACTTATAAAAATAGTTCATTGGTGTCAAAAGTGGAATATTTAAAATAAATTGTGAAAATGACTACGATTTATGAGCTCACAGTTACGAATTTAAGAAGACATCACGAGGACAGAGAATTAGCTTCTACCGGAGAAAAGGCTGATTTAGTCCAATGACTAAAGAACGCTTTGAAGGAAGGTTTGGACCCGGAAACTTATATATTTGAACACAAACATGCCTCTGTCATCTCGTCGATTTTGAAAGTTTCTGGTGATGTAGCCAAAGTTTTTGGTGACATTGCATCATTAGATAAAAAAGTTTCTGACGATATTTCGAAAGTTTATGGTGACATCGCATCATTAGACAACAAAGTTTCTGGCGATCTTTCGAAAGTTTCTGGTGACATCGCATCATTAGAGAACAAAGTATCCGGCGACATCGCTTCTTTAGAAAGCAAAGTTTCTAACGAGATTTCTTCTCTGGAAAGCAAAGTTTCTGGTAACATCTCTAAAGTCACTTCTGAGATGTCTGCCCTCGACGATAGAATGTCTTCGTTAAAAAACGAAGTTGCTGCTGGTATGTTGGCCTTCGAAGAAAAGATGAAAGAGATGGAAAGGAAGATGGAGGAAACAGGAACAGCAGAGAGGAAACAATCCAATTACAGTAGAGACAAAAGAAGACGAGACGAAATGTAAGTTGGAAATACGGCCGAAATTTGAAGGAAGTGGAGGTTCTGTTCATGTTCCGTCAACTTTCGACGGAAAATCGTCATGGAACAACTACATGAAACAGTTCGAATCAGCTGCAAGAGCGAATGGATGGTCTGAAAAAGAAAAGGCTGTAAACCTGACTATCGCTCTTCGAGGAGATGCCTTAGATGTGCTTCAGACCATAGCCGTAGAGGAGACGGATGATTTCGAACAACTTAAGAAGAGGTTAAATATGCGATATGGAAACGAACATTTGAATCATGTATATCAGTCGCGGCTTAAAAATCGAAGACAAGAGAGAGATGAGGTTCTTCAAGAATATGAGCTAGATATTGCCAGATTAGTACGGTATGCTTATCCAACAGCTCCCGAAGACATGATGGAAAAATTGGTCTTCGTGATCATGAAATGCAGAGAACACTGGCACTTAGCTCATCACAAGACGCTGGTTGATGTCTTATCCGCCGCCCTCGAATACGATTCAGCTACGCATGCCTCTGGCGGGTACAGTAAAGTTAGGACTGTAAAAGAGGAAGGAGATGAAGATAAACTTAACCAGCTCGTTAATATGATGAAAAGTATTACATACAAGAAAACGAAGACCATATGATGCTGGAATTGTGGCGAAATAGGACACGTACGAAGTTCATGTAAGCACCCTAGGTACGACGCAAATCAAGAAACTCACCATCAGGAAAACTAGAACGGGACGACCTTAGGGGGCAGCTTCGACCCGGAACTATTCCAAAGACCCTCTCATACTAATAGTTTCTTTGAAATATCGTGAAGATAGTGTATATGTAGATGGAGAAATAAATGGTAAAAGGCGTACGTTATTGGTGAATACCGGAGCGACCAGAACCATTATACGCCCGGCAGTTATAAACAGCCGTAAGAAACTGTTACCAACGAGGTTGCGACTTCGGACCGCTACAGGTAAAAATGCCTACATTCATGGAGAAATCCAGGTACAATTAGGAATTGGAGCAGAAAAGTTCATCCATACTGTTATAGTTGCTGACATCGAAGAGGATGATATATTAGGAATGGACGTAATGAAGATGCATGGATTCCAATTGGATTTTAAGAATAAGGTAATCAAAGTTGGTAACGAGGAGGTATTTCTTCATCCACATGATGACAACACTGTGCAAGCAGCCGTTAAAGAAGATACAGTCGTGCCTGCGAGAAGTGAAACGATCATAGTAGCGCGGTTACAGGGAATTGTGGACGAAGGGACACCCGTTATGATGTAGCCTTGGAACCATGACGACGAGGTTGGCCGTGGAATCATAATTGGAAAGGAATTGCTGGCTTCGGCTAAAGAAATACCTGTGAGAATTATCAATGTCAATGACTACCCAGTGACCATCAAGAAAGACACAAAAGTAGGAACTTGTGTACCTGTGACATCCATAATCCGTCAGACGACAACATCCGATAATTCCAACGACAAATTCGACCAAATGGTTGCAGTTGCTGGACAGTCTCTAAATCAGAAGGAATCCATGAAGAAAAGAAAATTAAGCGAATTTCTTCAGCAGTATCGTGATATTTTCGTACCGAAAGGAGAAAAGATGGGAAGAACTACCGTTATTGAGCATAAAATTGATATTGGTAATGCTAATCCAATTCGCCAAGCAGCTCGACGATTACCACAGGCGAAAAGAGAGAAAGCTGAAACGATTGTTCAGGAAATGAAGACAGACGGGGTGATAGAACCTTCTACGAGCCCATGGGTCTCTCCGGTGGTCCTGGTTAGGAAAAAAGACGGAACGACGAGGTTCTGTGTGGATTACCGTTTGCTGAACAACGTTACCAGAAAGATAGTTATCATTGGACACATTGGTTGGAAGTAAATTGTTTTCTACTTTGGATTTGAAGTCTGGATACTGGCAGGTAGAAATGGACCCAGTAGATAAAGAGAAGACAACCTTCACTACAGGATCTGGATTATGGCAATTCAACGTTATGCCATTTGGACTCTGTAATGCTCCTGCGACATTTGAGACGCTTATGGAAAATGTGTTGAGAGGGTTATCTTGGAAAACATGCCTGGTCTATCTAGATGACATAATGTTCTTGGGGGAGACATTTAAAGACCATCTGAAGAATTTAGAAAACGTTTTTAATCGACTTAAAGCTGCCCAATTGATGTTAAACCCCAAGAAGTGCCAGCTATTTCAAGGTAAAGTCAATTATCTGGGTCATATAGTCAGTAAAGAAGGAGTGGCCGTGGATAAAGGAAAGATCGATTCCATTAAGGAATGGCCAGAACCAACGGACAAACATCCAGTTAGAAGTTTTCTTGGACTATGTACTTACTACCGGAGGTATATTAAGAAGTTTGCAGATATCACTAAGCCATTAACGCGACTTACAGAGGAAGCAAAAGATTACCGCTGGGATACAGACTGCCATAATGCCTTTGAGACCTTGAAAAAGCATTTAATGACAGCACCAATTTTAGGATATCCACTGCCAGAAGGAGAGTTCATCTTAAATACAGATGCAAGTAATATGGGAATTGGAGGAGTGCTATCTCAGATTCAAGGAGGACAGGAACGAGTCCTTGGATATTTTAGTAAAGTTCTTTCAAAACCTGAGCGGAATTATTGCGTCACGAGAAGAGAACTTCTAGCAGTAGTGAAATCAGTAGAGCACTTCTATCAATACCTCTATGGAAGGAAGTTTTTAATCCGAACCGACCATGCCGCCCTTAAGTGGTTGATGCAGTTTAAGAATACAGAGAGTCAGATAGCCAAATGGATCGAACCACTCCAAGAATACGATTTCGAGATTGAGCATCGGGCCGGAGTTAGCCATAGAAACGCTGATTTTCTTTCCAGAAGGCCATGCCCAGCAGAGTGTTCCCACTGCAACAAAGCGGAATCCAAGGAAGCAGCAGTGCTAAGAACAACGATAGACAACGACGACTGAGAACAAGAAAGAGATCCAGTTGTACAGAAAATTCGAAAATGGAAAGAGGAAAACCGTCGACCACCTTGGCAAGAAATATCAAACATATGCTCAGTAGTTAAGACGGATTGGGCCCAGTGGGACTCATTTATCATGGAAGATAGCTTGCTCAAACGATTACTGGAAAATGATGACGGTTCAGAGAATAGAAGACAGTTGGTGATTCCAAAGAGCAGAATAGCCGAAGTACTTCGTCAGTTACACGACAGTCTAGACTAGGCATGAAGAAAACAAGAACTACAGCATATCATCCGCAATCGGATGGTATAGTAGAACGGATGAATAGGACAATTGGCAAGTATTTGACAAAGATGGTGTCCGATTATCAGCGAGACTGGACCAATATCTTTCGTTCTTCACAATGGCCTACAGATCTGCTGTTAACGAATCGACAGGCCAGTCACCAGCCAGTGTCCTATTCGGACGCGACATGCGACTAACTTGTGATCGACCTGGAGAAGATTTAGCAGGTGAAGATTATGTAATCGAATTACGAAGAATACTGGACGATGTACACGAGTTGGTCCGTTCCCATCTTCAGATCGCTAGAGACCGAATGAAGAAACGGTACGATACGTAAGCCCAAAAAGGGTGCTTTAAGAAGAACGACAAAGTCTGGCTCTATAATCCCATGAAGCGAAAAGGTTGTTCTCCCAAGTTGCAGCAGTTTTGGGAAGGTCTATACCTCATTATGAAAAAGATCAACGATGTCATCTACCGAATAAGCAGGATTCCGAGGGGAAAGCCATGATAGTACACCATAATCGGCTGGCGTTTTTCGAAGCCAAGTCCAAGATGTGTCTGACCTCACGTTTGAGGAATTCATGGGGGCCTATGGAGGTACCGGTAAAGCAAGACATGGTGTTACCACTGAAGCAAAGCAAGATCTACTTGCGCTTTCCGATGACTACTTACTGGCAATTACCATCCCGGCCAGTATCAAAGACGCACCAGGGTTGGCATCCGCCTTTCGAAGGAAGTTCGGTCGAGTTGCAGAACTTCAATGCCAAGTGCCAGCTCCCGGGAAAGCCTTGAAACTCCAAGATGCATCACGTTACCTTTTGTTCTTCTTCTTCTAGTCCCATGACCGTTATCGATCATTGGATATCATGTTGGCTACCATATTCGCTATCGTGACTTTATTGACAGCAGCTCTAAATAACGTACTTACCATTGCCTTAGATTTTTTAGCCATGATGTTCTTCTTCTACCAGGACCACGATTACCTTGGATCTTTCCATGATCAGATGTAAAAGATCATATTTTTCAGGGTGTCTCATAATGTGACCGAAGTATTCCAGCTTGCGTTTCTTTATTATATTGACCAGTTGTGTTGTTTGGTTCAGCTGTCTAAGGACCTCCTCATTTCTAACTCTGTCGACCCAGATTATTTTCAGTAGTCGTCTGTATACCCACATCTCAAAGGCTGTCAAGCGTCTAAGGATAGCCTCAGTTAGAGTCCACGCTTCCACTCCATACAGCAGGACAGGAAAGATGTAGCATGATGTCATTCGAACTCTAAGGTCAATGCTAAGATCGTGACTGCAAAGTACATTTCTCATTTTTACAAAGGTAGCTCGGGCTTGTTTTATTAGGCTTTTAATTTCTGCGGTTGGATCCCAGCTCTCATTGATAATACTGCCGAGATACACGAGTTTCTCTACTCTGTCCAGTGTGGCATCTCCGACTTTTATACCGTCATCCTGTATATAATTTTGTTTGCTAACTATCATATATTTAGTTTTCTTAACGTTGAGTTTTAATTCATACTGGTCACAAGTCTGTTTTATTTTGTTCATTAGATTTTGAAGGTTTCTCCGCAATTAACAAGCACTAAGGTATCGTCGGCATATCTAATATTGTTGACGGTTACTCCATTCACAATAATACCTTCGGTTGTCTCCATTAAGGCTTCCTTAAATATTTTCTCCGAATATAAGTTAAAAAGTAAAGGCGACAATATACAGCCTTGTCTCACTCCTCTTTTTATATTTATTTCATCCGACAGTTCTTGTTCAAACTTTATTCTGGCCACTTGATGCCAGTATAGATTTCTAATTTGTAATTTGTTAACCTAACCTAACCTTACCTTTTTTACTTGGTAACAAAAGACACTGCCCGTGACCAACCTACCTACCGAGATGTATGGGAAGCCTTACTTCAATTGAAAGAGCACCTACTAGAGTCCGACGTGCAAAAGTTAGCCATGCCAACTTTAGAGTACCGCCAATTAGATTGGAGGGTTATCCGAAGTATGGTGGAGGAGATCTTTAAAGACACCGAAGTCCAGGTGTTAGTCTGTTGCAATCCACATATATATATATATATATATATATATATATATATATATATATATATATATATATATATATATATATATATGTATATATATATATATATATATATATATATGAAAATTACTTAGTTCTCGGGAATGTATATATATATATATACATATATATATATATATATATATATATATATATATATATATATATATATATATATATATATATATATATATATATATATATATATATATATATAGAGGGATTTTCATTGTGTAAGTTAGTCTGAATGATGGTATCGAGTCGTCGAATTGTAACGCGGAAATAAATTAGTGTAAATAGTCTGAAAATAAATATTGTAAATAAATAATATAAATTAAAGTTGTTGTGTTCTAGTTTTAAGTGATAAAAGTAATATTCTATATATAAATTCGGACACCCAACAACTGGCGCTCCATAACCCTCTGAGTCACGCGAGTCTTATTCAGATAGATTTCGTCAAATTCTAAGATACCTGCACTGTGCAAATAACAACAAACCAGACAATGATAAAATGGGGAAATTGAGGCCGTTGATGGATAAGTTAAAATCAATTTTTTTAAATAACTGGATTCCAGAATAAAACTTGGATTTTGACGAATCCATGATAAAATATTTTGGGCGACATTGCTGTAAACAGTTTATTTGGTAAAATCCAATTAGGTTCCGCTACAAGATGTAGTGTCTGAATACTGCATCATGGTATCTAGTAAATTTTAATCTATACCAATGTAAAAACCTTAAAGAAAACACCACATTTGATACAGAATTAAAAAAAAAAAACAGCTCCAATGGTGAATATGATACACGAATTCCCCGAAGCTTACAAAACTTTTATTTTGACAACCTATTTAAAGGTTTTATTATTTTATTTTATTTAAAACAACTGAGATGCGATGGAACAGGAACAATTCGGGAAAACCGCACAACCTAATCTTGCCCATTACCCCAAAAGAAAGTTATTTTGAAACAAACAGTGAGAGGTGGCTATAGTTCACTACTAAACAAGGATGATGGCATTATTATCGTTAAATGGGTAGATAACAATGCACAGTTGCTGCAGCGTCTACATGCCGTGGAATAAATCCAGTTAGTAGTGTAAAAAGATTTTCAAGGACATCGAAAAAAATTATTTAAATCAGTCGTCCCACAATTATAACTGAATATAAACGACTTAGGGAAGGTACTGATTTGTTAGATGAGAATCTTTCAAGATATAGGATAAGTATCAGACGTAAAAAAATGGTGGTGGGCAATATTCACATGTTTGTTAGATGGTTCTATGATTAATGCATGGAATGTTTACAGGAAGGCGGAATCTATATCTCAACTAGATTTTGGGAGACAAGTAGTACAACTATATCTTACCAAATATGGGGCTCTCCCTAAAGGCGCTGGAAAACCAGCAATGTCACATTTCAGTGTGACAACAGAGTGTCAGATGATCTACGATATGATCGTGGTCGTAGACATTTACTTGTGCCTAATGAAAATAAGAATAGAAGACAATGTGCCGGAAAGGGTGTTCATCTAATGTACGTACAAAATGTTTGAAATGTAACGTTGGGCTTTGTATAGAATGTAATGAAATATTCCATACCAAATAATTTTGTATTACGTATTAGGCTAGCGTTACTATATGGTAACAGTGCAATTTTTGTTAATAAAGACTGTACCTATCATATATTTTTTTAATTTTCCGATAATATATAGTCTTAATACTACATCACTGAACAATCTCCTTTCGCTAAAATAAAAAAAAACAAATTTCGCCGTTAAAGTGTTAATAATCTCTTACAAGGTCTCAAAAAATAATAAATAAAAATAAATATGAGCTATAAAATTTTAGAAACATAAAAACTTTTCGTTTCTGTCTAAACATATCCCTTTAATAGCAGAAAAATACATTACTTTTCTTCTTAGGATTTTTCTCCATTATGGTTTCTCCGTTTTCGTCCTCCACAGCACTCTATTTTCCCAGCCGCCTTCTCTGAGGTCTTTATCTATCTAGTCAGTCCAATATTCTTGTCAGCCACCTGTGCTCTGGCATTTTTTGTACATGTCCGTATCACCGCAAGGCTCTATTTTTCCAACGTTTTTGTAATTGAGCATTCTACTTCCATTCTGTTTCACATTTCCTCTGTTCTTATTATTTTTGCTCTGGTGATTTGTTGACATCTTCTCATAAAGTCCAGTTCAAATATTCTTATTTTATTTCGCATTGATGTTAATTATTATGTCATTAGCCATACTTCCGCTCCATATAGGGTAATATTCATTACTATGCTCTATGAAAGATAATTTTTTGTTTTCTTTGGTTAGAGTGTTATTCCACATCACTCCATGCAGTGCTTTCGCGGCTTGTTTTTCCCGTGCTATTTTCATTTCTATTCATATAAGTACTGTCTCGGCTTATCATTGACTCTAAACACTTAAACTCCTTATAACTCCTAAAAGTCTATTCTTCTAAACTTAATTTCAAATCTGCAACCTCGGATCAACTACATAAGTATTTGGTCTTACACATATTTATCTTGTATCCCCATAGCTCATATTCTTCCTTTAATTTCCTTAACATAATTCCATATCCTTAATGTATAGAATATATTCTCTTGTACTGGTATGCCCAATGTTCCGTATTTTCTATACCATCTAAATCCACAAGGAAAATAATTCCTGCAGCTGGCTGTATACCACGTATAACAAAAAGAGGTTAGTCTTTGTATGTGGTTATATTTTATTTTATAAAAACCCTTAAAAGGGCAACATTAAAAGTACGAACGTTTTCGGAACAACTGTTCCATCATCAGGTTAAAATACAGGTTACCATGCCTGAGCCACCAAAATATTTGGGTAAAAACCCTTTAAAATGTAATGTGTTACCAAAGATTGTACATGATGTTAATAATATTATATGATGTTTAATATTTTAATTAAATTTTACTTCAGGTAACATACACCCATGCTTAAGTGAGTTCCAGTGTCCGGAGAGTAAACCTCTTCAAACGGACTACAGCTGGTAACTGGAGTTACCAGCTCTTTTTCTATACCATCTCTTCAAAGCCTATTCTATATATAAGAAGAACTAACTGACCCTATTGAAGCTGGCAATGGGATAAGACAGAGAGATTCCCTGAGTCCTCTATTGTTCAACCTGATAATGGATGAAATAATAAAAAAGTAAGAACTAAAAAGGATACCAAATGGGAGAAAAACAACTTAAGATAATCTGCTATGCAAACGACCGACGCAATAATACTCTCTTAAAGTGAAGACCATTTACAAAGTATGCTGCATCAATTTAATATTACCACCAGAAAATTTAACATGTTAATTTTCTCAAAAAAGAGAAAATCCATGGTTACAACAGCAAATTTACTAAGATGTAAATTGGAGCTGGAAGGTCAGATAATAGAACAAGTAATGGAGTTTAAATATCCAGGCATCACATTACCTAGCTACGGAAAGGTCGAAACGAAGTGGAAGATCAAGTAAATAGAGCAAACAGAGCTGCAGGATGCCTGAATAAAACAATATGGAGAAATAAATAAAGATAAAAATATCTCGAAAGAAATGAAAGGCAGAATTTACAAAACAATCATCAGACCAGTAATGACATACGCGGCAGAAACACGACCTGACACAGAGAGGACAAAAAGGATGTTTGAAATAGCAGAGTTGAAAACACTTAGAAAAATTGATGGTAAGACACTAGGTGACAGAGCTAGAAGTACAGATATACGACGTAGGTGCAAGGTGGAGAACATCAAGAACTAGGTAAGAAATAAAAGAGTAGAATGGAACGATCATATAAGCTAAATGATGACAAATCGAGTAGTAAAGACGGCAAGAGACGGTTTCCAATAGGAAGACGATCAGTAGGAAGACCTCGAAAACGATGGAACGAGAATTTACTGGAGGCACATTGACAAACAGACAGAGTCACGTCTACATAAAAAGATGAAGAAGAAGAAGAAATGTTCTTCTTCTTCTTCACTGGCTTTACAACTCGGGGTGAGTCTTCGTAGCATCCACTATCGCCCTCCATCCTCTACGATCTTGCGCTTCTATTTCCCATTGTTGTACCCCAATTCTAGATAAATCGGCTTCAGCATCATCCTTCCATCTTTTTCTCGTTTGGCCTACTGATCTACCATCCGGTCTTTCAAAAAACACTGTCTTTAACCCTCTGTCATCCTTGGATCGTACCATGTGACCTGCCCATCTTATTCGGTTTGCCTTGATATGCCTAACTATGTTTTCAGTTCCATACAGTCACCAATACTTCTCCAATCTCTTGTGAATTCATCTCTTTGAGGGCCAAATATTATTCTGAGAACCTTTCTTTCAAATACTAGAAGCTTATTGATTTCCCGTTGGTTGAGAGTCCATGTTTCACTGCCATATGTAATAATTGGGCGAATAATCGACTTGTACAGTGTTAATTTAGATTTTCTTTTTAGCAGCTTCGATCTTAATAATGTTGATAGGGAGTATAATGCTCTATTTCCCGCAGCTATCCTTCCTGAGACCTCTTTTTCTAGAAGAAATGTTACTTACTTTTTTCATATCCGACTTACTTTTTTTTTGTATTTATGTCACTTCTGTGTGACATGATTCTACTGTGCAATGTTTAAGTTTCTCCTATATATTATAGTCCAGTCGTCAGAGAGTTGACCCCTAAAAATCATACGAACAAATCGAATTTTACCAAGAATATTAATTTTTGGTCCCCAAAAAAGGCGGAAAAATTTTTACCACTTTTACACCTGGGCTTACCCTAAAACCCCCTTGATAGGGGGGTAAAAACAAAAAAAGTCTCCGGCGACATCGCATCATTAGAGAACAAAGTTTCTGGCGATATTTCGAAAGTTTCTTCTGATGTGGCCAAAGTTTCTGGTGACATCACATCATTAGAGAACAAAGTCTCCGCCGACATCGCTTCTTTAGAAGACAAAGTTTCTAACAAGATTTCTTCTCTAGAAAGCAAAGTTTCTGCTAACATCTTTTCGGAAATCTCCAAAGTCACTTCTGAGATGTCTGCCCTCGACGATAACATATCTTCGTTAAAAGACCAAGTTGCTGCCGATATGTTGGCCTTCGAAGAAAAGATATGGAAAGAGATGGAAAGGAAGATGGAGGAAACAGGGACAGCAGAGAGAGGAAACAATCCAATTACAGTAGAGACAAAAGAAAAAGAGACGAAATGTAAGTTGGAAACACGACCGAAATTTGAAGGAAGTGGAGGTTGTGTTCATGTGAAAGTCCCAACTTTGGACGGAAAATCATCATGGAACAACTACATGAAACAGTTCGAATCAGCCGCAAGAGCGAATGGATGGTCTGAAAAAGAAAAGGCTGTAAACCTGACTCGCTCTTCGAGGAGATGCCTTAGATGTGCTTCAGACCATAGCCGTAGAGGAGACGGATGATTTCGAACAACTTAACAAGAGGTTAAATATGCGATATGGCCACGAACATTTGAATCCTGTATATCAGTCGCGGCTTAAAAATCGAAGACAAGAGAGAGATGAGGCTCTTGAAGAATATGAGGTAGATATTGCCAGATTAGTACGATATGCTTATCCAACAGCTCCCGAAGACATGATGGAAAAATTGGCCGTTCAAACGTTTATTGATGGTCTTCGTGATCATGAAATGCAGAGAACACTGCGATTAGCTCGTCACAAGACGCTGGTTGATGTCTTATCCGCCGCCCTCGACTACGAGTCAGCTACGCAGGCCTCTGGCAGGTACAGTAAAGTTAGGACTGTAAAAGAGGAAGGAGATGAAGATAAACTTGAACAACTCGTTAATATGATGAAAAGTATTACATGGAAGAAAACAAAGACCATAAAATCAAGATACTCACTATCAGGAAAACTAGAACGAGTCGGCCTTAGGGGGGCAGCTTCGACCCGGAACTTTTCCAAAGACCCTCTCATACTAATAGCTTCTTTGAAATGTCGTGAAGATAGTGTATATGTAGATGGAGAAATAAATGGTAAAAGGCATACGTTGTTGGTGGATACCGGAGCGACCAGGACCATTATACGCAATTGGAGAAGAAAAGTTCGTCCATACTGTTATAGTTGCTGACATCGAAGAGGATGTTATATTAGGAATGGACGTAATGAATATGCATGGATTCCAATTGGATTTTAAGAATAAGGTAATCAAAGTTGGCAACGAGGGGGTATTTCTTCATCCACATGATGACAACACTGTGCAAGCAGCCATTAAAGAAGATACAGTCGTGCCTGCGAGAAGCGAAACGATCATAGTAGCGCGGCTACAGGGAATTGTGGTCGAAGGGACACCCGTTATGATGGAGCCTTGGAACCATGACGACGAGGTTGGCCGTGGAATCATAATTAGAAAGGAATTGGTGACCTCGGCTAAAGAAATTCCTGTGAGACTTATCAACATCAATGACTACCCAGTAACCATCAAGAAAGAGACAAAAGTAGGAACTTGTGTACCTGTGACATCCATAATCTGTCAGGCGACAACATCTGATAATTCCAACGACAAATTCGACCAAATGGTTGCAGTTGCTGGACAGTCTCTAAATCAGATGGAGAAAAGGAACTTAAGGGAATTTCTTCGGCAGTATCGTGATATTTTCGTACCGAAAGGAGGAAAGACGGGAAGAACTACCGTTGTAAAGCATAAAATTGATACTGGTAATGCTAAGGAAATTCGTCAAACAGCTTAACGATTACCACAGGCGAAAAGAGAGGAAGCTGAAACAATTGTTCAGGAAATGAAGAAAGACGGGGTGACAGAACCTTCTACGAGCCCATGGGTTTCTCCGGTTGTCCTGGTTAAGAAGAAAGACGGAACGACGAGATTCTGTGAGGATTACCGTTTGCTGAACAACGTCACCAAGAAAGATAGTTATCCTCTGCCTCGGATCGACGACACGTTGGACACGTTGGCTGGAAGTAAATTGTTTTCTAGTTTGGATCTGAAGTCTGGATACTGGCAGGTAGAAATGGACCCAGTGGATAAAGAAAAGACAGCCTTCACCACAGGATCTGGATTGTGGCAATTTAACGTTATGCCATTCGGACTCTGTAATGCTCCTGCGACATTTGAGAGGCTTATGGAAAATGTGTTGCGAGGGATATCTTGGAAAACATGCCTGGTTTACCTGGATGACATAATCGTCTTGGTTGAGACATTTGAAGACCATCTGAAGAATTTAGAAAACGTTTTTAATCGACTTAAAGCTGCCCAATTGATGTGAAACCCCAAGAAGTGCCAGCTATTTCAAGGTAAAGTCAATTATCTGGGTCATATAGTCAGTAAAGAAGGAGTGGCCGTGGATAGGAGAAAAATCGATTCTATTAAAGAATGACCAGAACCTACTGACAAACATCAAGTGAGAAGTTTTCTTGGACTATGTACTTACTACCGGAGGTTTATTAAGAAGTTTGCAGATATCGCTAAGCTATTAACGCGACTCACAGAGGAAGTAAGAGATTACCGCTGGGATACAGACTGCCAAAATGCCGCCCTTAAGTGGTTGATGCAGTTTAATAATCCAGAGTGTCAGATAGTCAGGTGGATCGAACGACTCCAAGAATACGATTTCAAGATTACTCACCGGGCCGGAGTTAGCCATAGAAACGCTTATTCTCTTTCCAGAAGGCCATGCCCAGCAGAGTGTTCCCACTGCAACAAGACGGAATCCAAGGAAGCAGCAGTGCTAAGAACAACGATGGTCAATGACGACTGGACGCCTACCAAGATAAGAGAAGAACAAGAGAGAGATCCAGTTGTACAGAAAATTCGAAAATGGAAAGAGGAAAACCGTAGACCACCTTGGCAAGAAATATCAAACCTATGCTCAGTAGTTAAGACGTATTGGGCCCAGTGGGACTCATTTATCATGGAAAATGGCTTGCTCAAACGAGTCCTGGAAAATGATGACGGTTCAGAGAAGAGAAGACAGTTGGTGATCCCAAAGAGCAGAATAGCCGAAATACTTCGTCAGTTACACGACAGTCCATCAGGAGGGCATTTTGGTGTAAAAAAACCCTTCAGCGAATTCGGGAACGGTTTTATTGGATAAACACTGTTTTTAAAACACTCTGTCATCCTCTGATCGTACCACGTGACCTCCCTATCTTATTCGGTTTGCTGAATATGTCTAACTATATTTTCAGTTCCATACAGAGTCACCAATTTAGCATTGCGGCGTCTCTTCCAGTCCCCTATGAATTCATCTCTTTGAGAGCCAAATATTATTCTGAGAATCTTTCTCTCAAATACTGAAAGTTTATTGATTTCAGTACCAATTATCAGACTACCTGTTTCCTCCTAGAGCTGTGAAAACACCTCTCTCACGTCTCTTGTAGAATACGTGACTGTCAGCCCAGACGATATTTTACTTATTGCATATTCTAAAGCAAAATTGAACAGCAACGGTGACAAGGGGTCTCCCTGTCTAAGTCCTGAATTTATAACAAATGGCATCGATATTCTGCTTCCTATATATATATATATATATATATATATATATATATATTGAGATGATTGGTGTTTAAAGAAAATAATTTATAAGTTATATACTAGATAATATTAGATATAAAAAGTATTTGGTTATTTTAATAAGTTATATACTAGAGAATTTTATAAAAATTATTTATGTGATGGCATTTTTAAGAAATTAGCATATAATAATTGTAAAAAGTTGTATTTTAATAATTATAGTATTGTAGATATATTTAAGTGAGCCATGTGACTAGGCAACCAAAAATACTCTTGAAAGTGACAGATAGAAATTCATAATTAGGAATATAAAGTGGGGTTATAATAATATGTTAGTTTAAAATGTTTAATTTATATATAGTTACTGATTTAAGTGTATATTCTGATCTGAAAAGCCTAAATGTCAACAAAATTATCAATAGAAAAGTAAGGAATTCTCTAGATCACCGGAGATGGCCTTGTTTGCGAAATGGTTTGTTCCAGAAAATTCAGACATATATTTAATAGAACAATTGGAACATGATTTCTTGCTAGATGATTCTGGAACATGGAAAAAGATATAAATACCCGGTGATTTGGATTCAAGAGTGATTGGTGATTCAGTTAGTCAATCAGTTATGAGTTACAGTTACTATGATGGCCAGTTTTTTAGTATGAAAGTTAGTTAGAGTCAGTCAATCAGTTATAATTGTTCAATATAGTGAGTTAAATCAAGATTAAGAAACAGTATAAAGAAAATATTATTGAAGATTAAAAATTATGTTATGTATAAATGATGATTGGATAATGGAAGAAGTATTAATTGAATATTAAAATTAAATAATATATTTGGTGATTGGATATTGGTATATGGAAAAGAAGAATAAATATAAATGCTGTTTGCTGGTTTGCTTGGTGGTTTATAAATGCTGGTGAAGAAAAATATCTTAAATTGGTAGAAGCTGATAATTGGAAAAAATAATTTCACAAAAACAAGGATAACCGGAGCTGCGAAGAAGACATTGAGTGGTGATTATAATTTATACAGTGGAAAACAGTTCATTTAGGCATTCAGTGACAGAAAGGTACAAAAATTTGTTAATATAATTTAGTTAGTGTCATAACAATTTCAATTTTGAAGATAGTTTGTTTAAATTTTACATTGTCTATAGAATTTAATTAGTTTCATAAGAATTTCAATTTAAAGATAGTTTATTTTAAATTTACATTGGCTAGGTTAGATATATATGTGTGTTTCATAATAGATATAATAAAGATAATTTAAAAAAGTACTTACAAACTAATTCTTTGAGAACCGCGATAAAAACCCTATATTATTAAAAAATACTCATTGCTCATCATTCACAAACAATACATCATAACAATATATATATATATATATATATATATATATATATATATATATATATATATATATATAGTTTAGAGAAACAGTGACACAAGTTAAAATTTTTCACAAATTGACTTATCAAAACTACAATCTTACTAATACTCGTCTTTTTCTGGTGACCCAAAAGTCAGAATTGCAACTCTTCCTTTTGTCACTCATGTGACTTTGACCTATTTATGAATTCAATTGAAGAAAAAATATCTGTTTAGTAATTATCGTATGTCACTTAATATTGTACTGGAAGACATTAGTTTTATATATATATATATATATATATATATATATATATATATATATATATATATATATATATATACTACTACAACTGTAAAGGTAAAGACATAACATTTTGTATAAGAGTATAATGCAACTGTTTGTATGGGAAATAAATCAGTTACTTCTACTATTTTCTCACCTATTAGACCTTCCTAGGACTTCAAATAAATATTTTAAACGAAAATTAGCCAAATCAATTCAGTCCTTCTAGATTTATTATAAAACAGTTATAAGAACATAAAATGACGTTTGATAAACGACATCATTTGTTTTGTGTTATTTTATACCTACTTGGATGAAATGAACTAGAACTGTAGAGGTGAAGTCGTATAAAACATTTTGAATTTACAATTAAAAAAATAACCGTAAATATATAAGGAAAAGAAGTCTTTGCTGACAACGTTAGAAAAACAGAGCTTTGAGGTTTATTGGGATTTGCAGCGGTGAAATAAGTGTACTCTTTTAACTAAGTTTCAAGCTTTCGAAAATGTTTATTTTCATCATCAGGAAAAACTGAAATAAAGTGCTACTGTTAGTAAAGCATCCTCGAAATCTATTAAGAGTGTAATGGTTGTAAAAAACTTACGTTATTGAAATTTGTCTTTCGTGGATGTTCTACTCACAGGTGACAAATTCACGCACCACTTATTGATTGAGTCAATTATTAAAAAATATAAAAAGACCAAAAAGTGTAAAAGACCAAACTTGACAAATTATTTTACTTTAACACATAAGAAAAAGACAATCACAACGATTTAAAAAGGCCACGTGTGCCGGCCAACTGTGGAGTGTTAGGTTAAGAGTAGCTGTCATTCCCGGACATGGCAAATGAGAGTACTTCTTCTTATTTTCTTTATCTTATGTAGTACTACTAATATTACACATCAAAATTTACCAAAGATTGTATTTAAGTTGAAAAAAAAATTGAGAGTATAATGAGAACTATAATAAATGACGAAACCTGGAAACTTTACAATGACTCAGTTGTTAAAACATCATTGGATTGTGAATGTGTATCCAAATATAATAGGTAGGAGTAAATAGTGCTTAACTGATTAATGCCACTCCTTTTGTTCATTGCGTTTGAATTTTGAGCAATGAATGCCATTTCTAAGAAAAGTCTTTTTTTGTAATTGGATTCAGTAGCTAAAACTTTGACTTTCATAATTCATTATATGATGTTCTTTATTAACATGTTCTGCAAGAGCAGATCTTTCTGGATATAGTCTGCTCTCGCTACGATGACTGATTAAGCGACTACCTAGGCTGCGTGTGGTTTGTCTCACATATACCAAATTACAATTATTGCAAGGAATCTGGTAGACTACGTTGGAACAATCTTTGATGTCACTTTTATCTTTAACCTTAGAATATATAGATCTTGCAGTTAATGAAGTTTTAAAGGCTATTTTTAAATTGGTGAAATCTTTAAAAAGTCTTGTCAGTCTGGGTGTTATGCCTTTTATGTATTTTAATGAAGTATATGAGCAATTGGTATTTTGTTCTCCGCTTGTGACAATAATTTGCACCTCATCATTTTGGCGTACTATGTTCGGGGTCAAACTGAATAAAATCTTGGTGACTAGGTGTTTTGGGTATAGATTGTCGATGAAAAGGTTAGACAGGATTTTCAGGTTCTTCTGATGGAAAGAAGGATCACTGATCGCTATAATTCTAGCTTTAATTTTCTTGAGCAAATTGATTTTTATTGAATGTCTATGATATGACCAATAGTTGGGGAAACGTCCAGAACTATGAGGTTTTCTATGCCATTCGATAATCAGGGAGTTGTTCAGATGAACCGGGTATCAAGAAAGGGGACTGAGCATAGATCATCCTCATGTTCGATTGTGAACTGTAATAGAGGGTCATAACTATTGAATACATTTAAGATTTCTGTGGATCCATGGCTAGGAATAGCTAGGATTAAGTCATCCATATACTTTTTTACAAAAGGTATATAAAAGGACAATTCTGAGATCACCATATCCAGTAAATGATCCATCACATAACAGGCCAAAATGGGAGAGATAGTACCTCCCATAGGAGTTCCTTGTGTTTGTCTAAACACAGTATTATTAAATGTGAAATAGGTGTTATTACACAGAAAAGAGATGAGTTTTTTGACGTACACCAAGCTGATATTACAGTTAGAACTAATAAAATTCCAATTGTTTTCAATAGCTATTAAAGCTGCATCTATATGTAATTGGTGAATAGTGAAACTACATCCATACTGACAATAACATAGCCTTCAGATAACTGATAGTTATTAAAGTTGTTGAAAACATCAAAAGAATTTTTTATGTAATATTCATTCGAAACATATGCATTGGTTAAGATCTCAGTTAAAAAAGATGCTAATAAATTAGTAGGGGCACCAATACATGCAACAATGGGACGAACTGCAAGCTGTGGTTTATGGATCTTAAGCAACACTTTGAACAGTGTTAGTTGGATCTCTGTTCAATCTCTCATATACATTATCAGAATTGAGTAATTCAAGACATAGATCTAAATATCTCTGCTTTTCCAGAATTACAGTTACATTACATTTCTCTGAAGGCATGACAATGATGTTAGTGTTTTCACTAAGAAACTTACGAGTTTTTTGTAACATAGCTCTGAAAAAGTTAAAGCTATTTTTGTTATTGTTTTTATGTAAATAATCGGTAATGATGTACGTAGATCTAGCTATAAGTACGTCCCTCTGATGCACATCAGTGACAGAATGCATAATTGTTTCAGCCAACATCTCCTTGATAGGGATATCTTTCCCTAAGATAGGTTCTATGCCGGACTTAGGACCCAAAGACAAAAATCTAGGGATTTCTAATGTAACTTTACCAGATGATATCTCTAGATTTTTGTCTTTGGTCCTAAGTTCAGCATAGAACCTATCTTAGGGAAATATACTGTTATAGTGAAGTTTTGGGAGACATTCGTTGAACTTTCCGAGTTTGAATTTGTATCAGCCCAAGTGTCTGATGAGGCTGGGATAGGCCGAAATGATCATAATACTTTATTGATACCGATTCGAGCACGGGAAGTTTAACAAATTTGTCCTCCTAGGCCATATATTTGGCCATTTAATTTAAAAGCGATAGCGGCTTTCGCTAAAAGATTTTATCTTTTACACATTTCGCATAGCGCAGAGGATACAGAAAACGATATTATCATATCGTTTTCGTTCACGGCCGCCAAAGCAGGTGGCGCCTTTGTAAGCTAACTACTGTTGTAGTGAAGTTTTGGGAGCCATTCGTTGGACTTTCCGAGTTTGAATTTGTATCAGCCCAAGTGTCTGATGAGGCTGGGATAGGCCGAAATGATCATAACACTTTATTGATATCGATTCGAGCACGGGAAGTTTAACAAATTTGTCCTCCTAGGCCATATATTTGACCATATAATTTAAAAGCGATAGCGGCTTTCGCTAAAAGATTTTATCTTTTACACATTTCGCATAGCGCAGAGGATACAGAAAACGATATTATCATATCGTTTTCGTTCACGGCCGCCAAAGCAGGTGGCGCCTTTGTAAGCTAACTACTGTTGTAGTGAAGTTTTGGGAGCCATTCGTTGGACTTTCCGAGTTTGAATTTGTATCAGCCCAAGTGTCTGATGAGGCTGGGATAGGCCGAAATGATCATAACACTTTATTGATACCGATTCGAGCACGGGAAGTTTAACGAATTTGTCCTCTAGGCCATATATTTGGCCATTTAATTTAATAAAGCGATAGCGGCTTTCGCTAAAAGATTATATCTTTTACACATTTGGCATAGCGCAGAGAATACAGAAAACGATATTATCATATCGTTTTCGTTCACGGCCGCCAAAGCAGGTGGCGCCTTTGTAGCTAACTACTGTTGTAGTGAAGTTTTGGGAGACATTCGTTGGACTTTCCGAGTTTGAATTTGTATCAGCCCAAAGTGTCTGATGAGGCTGGGCTAGGCCGAAATGATCATAACACTTTATTGATACCGATTCGAGCACGGGAAGTTTAACGAATTTGTCCTCCTAGGCCATATATTTGGCCATTTAATTTAATAAAGCGATAGCGGCTTTCGCTAAAAGATTATATCTTTTACACATTTGGCATAGCGCAGAGGATACAGAAAACGATATTATCATATCGTTTTCGTTCACGGCCGCCAAAGCAGGTGGCGCCTTTGTAGCTAACTACTGTTGTAGTGAAGTTTTGGGAGACATTCGTTGGACTTTCCGAGTTTGAATTTGTATCAGCCCAAAGTGTCTGATGAGGCTGGGCTAGGCCGAAATGATCATAACACTTTATTGATACCGATTCGAGCACGGGAAGTTTAACGAATTTGTCCTCCTAGGCCATATATTTGGCCATTTAATATATATATATATATATATATATATATATATATATATATATATATATATATATATATATATTATAAATTAAGGATCACTCGAAGAGTGGTGGGTTTTTCGGCCAAGAGGTGGGGAAACAAGACAAAGAAGTTGGCTACTTCATCTATTTATTTGAAGACGTTTCGCTCTCTAATCAGAAAGCATCATCATTTCATCTAAAAAGAACAATATAAAACAGCAACATCCATAGAAGAAAAGTCACTATTAATGTGTTACCTCAAAAAGACATGTAGCAGTCATCTTATAGTAATTGACAGCTTGTCAAAATTTTTGCAGAACTGTTGCAATTAGTATTTGACACCAACTTTTTGTTTTTTGATGATAAATATTATCTACAAATATTTGGGACACCTGTGGGTTTCTCAATCTCTCCTATCCTAGTTAATTTTGTACTGGATGATTTAGTATCTGACCGTTTGGGTCTTTTAGATTTTCAAATCCCTTTTATTAAGCGGTATGTTGATGACATATTACTAGCCTTACCTCCAGACAAGATACAGGCCACCTTATCTTTGTTCAATGAGTCTGATCCTCACTTACAGTACACTGTTGAACTTGAGGACCCCATCACCAATAGTATTCCCTTCTTAGACATACGTGTCATTAGAATGGGAGACAACACCTTAACCACAAGTTGGTATGGGAAACCAATGGCCTCTAATAGGTTTCTCAACTACCATTCTTGTCATTCCTTTAAATATTAATTAAACCTTATTAAAGTTTCAAGCTGCAGGCTGAATAGGATAACACACCCAGTTAATCGAAGGGAATCCCTTCAACTACTCAGAAACATATTGATTGAGAATTCCTACCCATCTTCCCTAATTAAAAAATATCTTTATTTACAAAGCTATGGTTCCAATGGTGACCAACTTAGAATAATATCAAATAAAACCATTAATAACATTGTTCTGCCTACTACTGTACTTGGGACTCCAACTACAAACTACTCCTCTTCAGCTTATTTCCCTCAAGTTACGGAAAAAGTTAAAACTGAAAAAAGGTTAAACTGTACAAACATAATAATGTACCTGTTAAAATTGCAGTTAAGAATGTCAAGACTGTCAGAAATTTGTTTTCTAAAACTAAAACACCCTTGTTCCTCTTGGAACAAGTCAATGTCATCTATCACATACCTTGTGCTGAGTGTGACTCGTGCTACATCGGTCAGACAGGGAGATCACTGAGAGGGCGTCTTACGACACTTAACTTATCTAAGCATACTTGTGCTCTTGCTCAACATGCTATTAACACTAATCACAAAGTTGACTTTAATGAAGTTAAGATTCTTGGCAATTAACGCAATCTGGTAAAAAGGCAGTTTTTGGAAATGTGTTCGATACTTAAACACCCTAACGCTCTGAATAAGAGAACGGACATTAGTAACTTGAGCCAAATCTATCATGCATTAATATTGAGAATTAGGCTTAATGGGTTTTTTGCTTTAAAATTGTCCAGTAAGGTGTGTGTTTATATATATTTTCATTATTTAAATAAATTCAAATAAAATAAAATATAATTTTCTTACTTTACTTCACTTCACTTAATAAATAATTTTTCCAAATTATTATGAACCTTTTAGTGTTATAAGTTAAATTAAATCTGCACCATGTGGCTGGCCAATCAGCTACAACTTAGACACTTATATATGATATGTAGGGATCGACCTCACTTGTTTGTTCTTTTTCTCTGAGCCATTCCCCGAGGGGAAAATGGTGTTATTAAGCATCTTTTTCTTTCATTAAATGGTTCGTACGGACAAGATTTTCGCCTACTTTTTCATATTTTTAAACTTACCTTGTTGTTTGTCATGTTCTGACATCAAGGACATCTTCTGACATCTTTTCACGTGATAGCTAAGTTGATCTAAAATGGGCCCTCATTTGCCGGGTATCTCCTGAAAGTGTTGGAAGCTTTTTGTGGCAACTTCATTACATCTTTTGTAATATTAATATAATAAACTCTTAATCATTTCAATAATGTTACCTAAAGTAAAAATTAAATTAAATTAATATCATACTGTTGGAAGTGTGATCTTATGATCTTGTTAGTTCTCGGCAAATACTTATTTTTTACATAAGTTTTTTATACGTTTAAAAATTACATATACAATAACCACATGGTCTTTTGATGTTCTATGTTTGTATCAAATTGTAAACTATAGTTAGTTTCAATTAATTGTTTATACAACCTAACCATTTAATGTCCAATATCTTAAGCTTCTTTACATATTATAATATTGACTGCTACATGTCTTTTTGAGGTAACACATTTATATTGACTTTTCTATGGATGTTTGTTTTTCATATTTTTCTTTTTAGATGAACTGACTTCAAATAAATAGATGAAGTAGCCAACTTCTTACTTCTTTGTCTTTTTTCTCCACCTTTTGACCGAAAACCCCACCACTCTTCGAGTGATTCTTAATTTATATTGGATTAACGGTCATACTCCTTTTCTCGATATATATATATATATATATATATATATATATATATATATATATATATATATATATATATATATATATATATATATGTTATATTAGCAAACATTTTACAATCAATCACCAAAAAATATTCGCAAAAGTATACAATTCCTAAAATCCTTAGCGTTGTCTCTAAATATTTCGCTTTCCAACTTCAAAATATACTTATTCTCCTATAATATATTTGGAAGGTGAATGTAAGCAAACAGATGGATATTCTTGTTGAAAAACGTTTTTGTCATTTACTTTGAAAATACAAATCCTTGACATTTTATTTCAAGTATTCAATTTTAACGAAAGCAATAAACGTCAAATACAACCCGTAGTACTGAAATACCTAAAACTATAAAAGCTTTTAGAAGAAAATCAAGAAATGTAGATATATAAGAAAAATATCTGCAGTTTTTAAGACGATTTTGCTTAAAGTTAGCATGTCCAGATAAAAATCGATTTTATGTTTCTTGAGAAAATGGAAAATACAATTTATATGTTTAGAACAGTTTAAACCGTTCAATGTGTATAACTTTCTAAATATTAGTTTCACGAAAACTTCTTAATCTGGCATATAGGACAAATTAAGGAAAATTACAGACTTTAGATAAAAATGAATAGGTATAATACAATTAACAATAAAATATATTTAATGAACGTTAATGTCGGGACTACGTACATAGTTTTTATTGCTACAGATGTTGCTTCAGGAAAGTCATTTCATAGCCTGGGTACTTAAAGATGGTATTTAGAAATAATAATGTATTATATGCTTTCTTTATCATTTCTATTTGCTAGGATATCAGCAATGTTGGCAACAGTCAACATCGTGAAGGGCAGTAAGTTGCAGTACTTGGGACATATAATGAGAAATAAAGGCAGATATAAGCTACTCCGATGCATTTTGCAAGGTAAAATTAAAGGAAAAAGGGCCCCAGGACGAAGAAGAATATCCTGGCTAGAGCATGGTATAGAAAGACCTCAACACAGCTATTTCGTATAGTAACCAACAAAGTCATAATAGCCAGAATGATCGCCAACATTCGGAACGGACAGGTACCCTAAGAAGAAGAAGGATATCAGCACATGAATCTATTTAATGTTATCTATGTCTTAGGATTCAAACTAATTCCTGAAACCATTTGACTAGGACGATGTACTAGATGAATGTGTGGTTCTATATTTTGTTCCCGTCTATTTCCCCACCATTTGTTTGTCTCAAAGTCGCCAGATATCCGGGACCTGGAAGTTAGTAGCGGTGGGTTTCTGGATTTTTACCTATTTCTTTGTAAATTTTAAATATTGTCTTCTTTTTCTTGAAGTTCCTTCTCTCATAAGAGATTGACAATGTTTATGGGGACTCTAACTTTATTCGCAGCTGCCGCAAATAAATGAGTTGAACTCATATTAAACCAGTCCCTCAAATTTTTTATTCTTCGTCTTCCAATGCTGCGCTTGCCTTTACTTTTCTTCCAGTATTAGACGTAGTATCTCATATCTGGTTATCTGCATCATATGATGAAAATACTTTAATTTCCTCTTTTTTACTATTTATATTATTTCCTGTTCTTTGTTTATTCTTCGTGCTACCGTATATTTAGCAATATACGGTAGCACAATCTTTCGAATACTTCTAATTTATGTAGGACTGCTTTTTTCAACATCCCTGCTTCAATATCATACAACAATAAGGAGAATACATAGCACCATAATAGCTCGTTCTTAATTCCAATGTTATGTCGGAAATAGCGTGATGTATAGGTAAGACAGAGTTATTAGTAATCTTTTTATGTTATCTTATTTCATACGGTAAAATTGGCATATTCATATGTGTGTCAAGTTCTAAGAAACCCATTGTCAATAATTACCCCAGATTGCTTAAGAAAGCCTAAATTTTTGTCCTTGTACTTTATTTATTGCGTCTCTTAAGAAGGAAATGCATACGCTATTTTGTACAAAAGGCTCGAATTACAGCGTTAAAGATTAAAAGTTATCTAACTTATTATGATTATTACGATAAGGGAGAGGTTCGTTTCCTATGAAATTCAGAAAACAAGAACACAGAATAAAACAAGAATTTGTATCAAATCGATCAGGTCGATCATCCTTTGCTGCGAAGCGATGCTACACTGAAACTTCAACTTTTAGCTGTCAATTACAACATCTTAGAAGTTAAGAGCGTTTTCTGAATTGATAACGATTTATGAGTTATGCCAATCGATCTTTTTATTGTTTACAATAAAATATATCTGTGAAGTTCCAGAAAAAACCGCTAACAAAGGTCCAACCGCGAATACGCGTCGCAAAAACTGGCAATCGCGTGTGCCAACGGTCGCGAAATCCTAGTGAACCCACGAACAGATCCATGGTGCCGACGGGATGCGTTCTGGACGCGGAGACCACCAGAAATAAACAATAGATGTGAAATTGCCACGTGGAGGTATAACAATAGTGCATGTAAGGTACCAAAACTGCCAATTTAAGATCAAAACCGAACGGTCGTGGTCGATAAATCCTTGGAACCGGTTATTGAAAAATAGGGGGCAAGGAAGTATTGACATTGGTGCCGTACTGGAGCTCATCGTCGTAGAGCCCTACCGAATACGTAAGTGCACACTCAACCCAGGTAAAGTCAACACCCACATACACACAAGCACACACACAAGCCTACATCCACACACTCGCACATTCATAACTCATACACATTCCACACGTTTATTAATCACCACACCTACACGTTCCATACATATACAATTTACACAATTCATACACATTACTCATTCCACATAATATTTATTATTCACCTCATTAATACACAACAAACAAGCACACACCAATTCATACACACGTATAACAAACCCACAACACAACTCATATACACATAAACATACACATCAAGCCACTGCCACGAATACGATCCAGACCACGAAAACAATCCCACCTAAACCATCAACACCAGGCACCGAATGGTGCACTGATTCAGATTCCCAATCCATTTCCACACACACATCACAAGTGTCTGTCGCTATAGATGGACACGAACCAAAGTCGCCACAGCAATGGAAGCAGGATTTGGAAAATATTTGCCACCAAAATCCTGAGGCGGCCAGCGAACACCTCACACCAATAGTCCACAACATAAACCAAAAAACCAAACAATCAACACTTTCACCCGAAGTCATTAAAAAATATATCATTAGCGCCTTCATGTCTGCTTATCCCGGATACCTACAACCCTCTACCCCATCTCCACCCCCTACCCTACCTCCACCCTTACCACCTTTGCCCATACCACCACCCTCTCCTTTACCTTCACCTAAACCAAACACACCCAAACCAACACACCCTACCCCTAAACACACACAACACACACACAAACACTACATTACACTAATCCCTAGGAAGTTTTCTGGCCAAAGAAAGCTTCTCAGAACTCTCAAAAACCACAATCTCCTCGGAGATATCCCTTTTGACCTGGAAACGGAAGCATTCAAAAACCAGGCCATCCTATACACAACAGGACCTCTTTCAAACACAAAAGAGTGGGAGAAAAGTCTACGAGCCACCACAGACCACAGTCACATCCCAGCCTTCCCAGCCAGAAGTCCTTCCATCCCAAAAGGCAGCCTCCTTGCGAACTACTAAACTCCTAGAAATCGCCGATATCACGGCAAAACTCCGAAATATTACCCATAAAGATTCCATCTTCCTCACCTCACGCATACTACCTAGCAATCGCCAAAATCCGCATCTCGTCCCTAAAAATTCTCAGATATTTCATCTAGACATAGCTGGCGTCGGAAAAAACCTCTCTCTAAAAACAATCGAGGATAATCTATCCGAAATTAAATTTCCGTACATAAAAGTATAGCTTCATAGACTTTAGGAAGGCCTTTGACAGAGTGCAGCATATGAAGTTAATAGATGAATTAAAAAACAACAATTTAGACAAAAAAGACATTGAGTTTATTAAGGCTATATACTGGAACCAGAAAGCAGTAGTAAAGGTGAACGATATAGAAACAAATAATATACCGATTGCGAGAGGGGTTAGGCAAGGATGCGTCTTGTCTCCGACGCTTTTCAACGTGTACTCACAGGTCATACTCAGAAAAGCCTTATGGGAAAGAAAAGAGGGAATAAGAATTGGTGGAGAAATCATAAACACCATGAGATTTGCAGATGACACGGTAATTATGGCTGAGAGTATAGAAGAACTACAAACTTTACTAGATGCAATAAATAGTGAATGCATTCAAATGGGACTTGACATCAACACAGATAAGACCAAATTTATGATAGTATCAAGGAGTCCAATAAATAATGAATAACTAACTCTTGGTGGACAGCAAATAGAGAGAGTGACAAAATATAAATATCTGGGAGCTTACATCAACACAGAATTAGATCCAGACCAAGAGATCGGGGTACGAATAGAAATGGCAAGGGCAGCGTCTTAAAATTCAAACAATTGTTCTGTGACAAAAATCTGAATACTGTGCTGAGACTGAGGTTTGTTGAATGTTACATCTGGTCGCAACTATTGTACAGGGTAGAAACATGGACACTAAAAGCGCAAATAGTTAAAAAGATTGAAGCCTTTGAACTTTGGATATACCGGAGAATGTTGAGAATCCCATGGACTGCCAGGGTCACCAATGAGGAAGTGCTGAGAAGGATGGGTCGAGACAAAAAATTGTTGGGAACGATAAAAGTACGCAAGACTGCATACCTTGGACACATACTAACAAATAATAAATATAGTCTTCTGCAGGTCATCATGCAGGGTAGAGTCGATGGCAAAAAGGGAATAGGTAGAAAGAGGAAGTCATGGCTGCGAAATATTCGAGACTGGACAAATATGACTGTAGACGAATTATTCAACGTTGCAAAAGACAGAGAAGCTTTTAAAAATGTGGTCGCCAACCTCCGTTAATGGGGACGGCATAGGAAGAAGAAGACATAAAAGTAGTTCGTATAATAGTCCGTTCAACCAACCAACCTACCTCCTATATCAGAGTCTTCACGAACTCTGAATCCAAATTAGCCGAAGCACTTTCGTACAGTATTGTGATCGAGGGAGAGCGGTTAGTTTGCGACATCCCTAGATCTAACAACTTCGTTCCGATACGATAGAAATATTGGTCGAGATGCTGCAAAAGCGGACATTTCAACAGCAAATGCTCCGAGAAATCATTTACTTGTCCATTCTGTGGACTCGAACATAGGTCTACTGCGTGTCCCACAGTATCTGATCCCAAGTGTCCGAACTGTAACGATCCTCATCCCATCTTCTCACCCAAATGCCCACATTGTAATACACATCCCAATAATTACAATCAAACCCAACCAGTATACACAGAGAAACAGATCCCTTCATACAACCTCACCTCCGACATGAAATCCTTAATACATTACATATCCATGATCCTATTCAATGTCTTCCCCGAAAAGAGAAGCGCAACTATCCGATACCTAAACCAAATATGCAACACACTGTATGGATATCCCATAACCACCTCCTGCACTAACAACCTTATAAACCAAACTTTCACCCAACTCCGCACATAAATACACAACACTACACTTACATGCACATCAAACCTTACACTCACACATACCTATCATTCACCCACACCTATACTTTACCGCAATCACGCTCACATTTATAAACATAAAAAAATCTAACAGCACACATGCATCAATAAACATACCAACACAACACATTCATAAACATCCAAACACAACACCAACAATAAACAGTGAGCACTACAGTCACTCCTTAAGAGTCGAATCAAATATCACAAGGACAGGGGGAGATTAGTTTTCTGTGGTTTCCCAATCTCATTGCACAATGATACCTGATTCTAGCTGAGGACACAGCCACAGCTATCCTCCACGCGTTTTAACCCAACAAACAAAGACCAACAATCTGAAAGGAACCGGTTCCCATGGAACTTGTACTTAGTAGCGGGCTTGGACCACGCGGCTCCTACAAGGCGGATATAGTTCTTCTGACACTCCTACCGCAGCGGCGGCACACGGTCTTAGTTATCTGATCTAACACGCAAACTGAACCAAAAAGTTAAAATCTCCATCCTTAAAGAGGCGTAAAGCCTAAACAAGGTAAAAACCCTGGCTTCGAGAAATACAAAAATAAAACTCTACAAAACAATATTACGCCCAGTCCTTATATATGGTTCAGAGACCTGGACTCTAACAAAAAATAATGAAAACATGTTAGGATGTTTCGAAAGAAAAGTAAATGTAAGGCGAATCTATGGAGCAGTAAATGACAATGGAGTGTGGAGAAGTCGATACAACTTCGAACTTTATAGAATATATCAGGATCCTGATATCGTAAAACATATTAAGATAGGACATCTGAGGTGGATAGGGCATGTAATGCGGATGGAACAAAATGACCCAGACAAGGTTCTCCGAGATAACATCGATGAAGACATGAGAAATATGTGAACACGTGCTTGGCGGAGAAAGGCGATGGATAGGGACGACTGGAGAGAAATTCTTAAGGAGGCTAGGACCCACGTAGGGTTGTAAGACCAGAATAATTATGATGATGAAGAGCTCTTGAGTAATTATATTTTTGATTCTTAGAGTTGGTGTCAGTAATAATTGAAGAACTATTTTGTAGTTCCATTATTTTCCAATAACTATATGTACCCCCTCAGGTGGGACCTACCTTGAAGCAGATCGAGCTGATAAGAGGGACAATATATTGAAACAATAAGAAACCTGCCTTACTTTAGATGAAAAGATGCATGGAAATTACACCCACTTTATTAATTAACGGCGCTATTACTTACATCTTACTACGTTCAACAGTTTATCACACAAATGTTTATGTAATATAAAAATTATATAATCGTTTTTAATATCTAAAGGTAATAATTTATCAGGAGTGATCAAATAGCCTGTATTTATACTTTAACAGTTATTTGACAATCTGATTTATGTTTATAAGATTAGATTATAATTTTTTTTGTTATATATCTGTAGGAATATATATATATATATATATATATATATATATATATATATATATATATATATATATATATATAGGGTTTTTATCGCGGTTCTCAAAGAATTAGTTTGTAAGCACTTTTTGAAATTATCGTGTATATTATTCGTTTCTCCTATATTTAATATCATCTCAATATATATATATATATATATATATATATATATATATATATATATATATATATATAACCCGATGTAAGAGGAAAGGTTATCATATTTTCTACAAAATAGAATATTAACATAGAGTCTGATCCATTAAAAAAATGAGAAAGTTTTGTATTTGAAAATATTGATCACACTGTATATTTTCTGACTAGATGTCCAAGATTTTAAATTATTAAAAAATAACACTATACTAGAAAAACTATGGTGCAGACAAGTTAGAATAGGAGAACATTGATAACAGGAGCAATGCAACCAATTGTTAGTTCTTGCTCTGGAAACCTCAGGGTCTTTAACACTATTGCCATAAATTGGTCGCATTGCTCCGGTAGTGATTCTTTTCTTAAGTTAATGTTCTCCTATGCTAACTTAGCTGCACCGTACTGATAACGACCTAATAGTCTAAAATACGTATTTACGGTTGCCTTCCATCTTGTTTGGAACGTTTGTTTCCCTTTTTGCGAGATATGCCAATATTTTTTACTTTTTTTACTAGTCACTCGCATTAATATATATATATATATATATATATATATATATATATATATATATATATATATATATATATATATATATATTGTTATGATGTGTTGTTTGTTTGAATGATGAGCAATGAGTATTTTTAAT